>NW_010190538.1:23426-38073 GCF_000695765.1 Mesitornis unicolor | reverse complement strand
GATGCTAAGAGCAAGATTGCTTCCCCATCCCTTAATTTTCAGTCCCTCAGTTTCCACATCTCGGGCATATTTCCCTGCTGCCTAAGAAGCTTTGGGTCTATTAGCCAAAATAAGCTTGAAGAATGCAATATATCCTCACCACACATATGCTATCTCCCAGTTTACTGTTGGGTTTTTTTCCCAGGCAAAACTAAACTTTAACAACTCAATTGGGTTTCCAGGTGCCAGGCAATAAAAAAAGACAATCTTCTGATTTCCCAACCGCAAAGCTTTTCCTAAACCAGATACCTCGGCTCCTCGCACAGCCCCAATCAGCAAAGCATCTTTAGCGCCGCGCAATCTTTAATAGGTTTGTCCTCCACAAAGCCCTCGCCAGGTAGGAAAGGGCCATTATCTCCTTTCCACAGGCTCGAAACAGCCCACGGCGTTGGCTCTGCCCACGAAGAGCTGGTGCTGCCAACCCTAAAAACTTCCCGACGGTTGAAATTTAAAGTTAAGAAAACACCCCCAAAAAACCCCGCACCTCTGCAGATGCCACATCCTAACGGTGTCCCCCCCAGAGCGATGCACAGCGCCCAAGCAGCTAATGGCATTTTGAGTGCTCGGGGAAGCTGACAGACACAGTCCCACTCTGCTCTTTATTTAATAATAATTATCCGGATAGTAAACGCGACCCTGCTGTTTCGCTCACTGAAATTTTTTGGTTTCCCCAGCTATGGCAGTGTCACTTCTCCCGAGGCAACCTCCCCCACTTGGCAGAGTTAAATTGCATTCTGATTCTATTAAATGGTACTAAATGCCTTCGAAATCAAAGAGCAAATATAATTTAAGTGCCATTTGGGTCTTCCCACAGGTTCTCAGCTGTTCGCTCAGCAACCAACCTGTAGCAAGCTGCCTGGTGACAGGGGTATGGTTAAAAAGGAAGCACACAGCCTGTATATACAATACAATTCCTTTCCACAACATGGCCTTTATGAAAATTCACAATACACCGTGGCTCCAGCTTAAAACAATACAATTGCTATAATAAGAAATGAGGAGGAGGGGAGAGCTAAGACAACCAGGGGGGCAGGAAGGCTGCTGAACAGCGGCGTCCATCACAGCATCGGGGATGAGGTACATGAAAAAATAGCTGAAGAAAAGGTAGAAACCCTGCAAATTTCACCTGCATCTGGATCTCAGCGCGATGCTAAAAGCTCTGGGAGCCCGCAGGCCTAAACATACCCCACCAGAATAAAAATAACGCCGTTTTGACAGCCGATGGGGCAGGACTGGGGGCTCCTGCAAGGAAGAAACTGGAAACAGAACATTAAGATGATAGAGAAGCCTGAAGGTGTTGCAATTTCAAGGTTGGGTTTTAAGGGCAGGGGCTCAGTAGATGGAAAACAAGTGCTCAGTTAAGGTTTTCAGAAACACCAGTTGCCTTGAGGTGCTTCCAGATGCAAAACTGGTCTGAAGCTGCCCAAATAAGGGCAGAGGTGCAGGAGCACTGGCTCACCACCAACATTTCAGGCCCTTGTGCCAGTGGAAGAAGTGACTAATTGTATTTTAAGAGAGAAGCAAATCATCGTCCGAATCATCTGCATCAACTCTGGTTAACAGCTGAAGCTGCTGCCTAAGCCTCATTAGGCACCAAAGACGCCGTAAGGTCGGAGTCCAAGGTTGTGCCTTGCCAGGCCACGCAAGCAAGTCCTAAAAACCTCCCCAGACCACCAGCAAACGGCACAAATTTGGCTGCCCCATCACTGGAGAGCAGCCTCAAACCGCAGGGATGCTGCTGTAGCCTAAGGCACGGCTCCCAGTAACAGCACAGGGATAACCAGCAGCTATTAGGCTGCTAACCAGCACCCAAGGCGTTAGGCAGGTGCCAGCGTCCCCGATGTGAACCGCAGACCCCGTTTTCAAAGCTGCGCCGCTCCCCCACAGCCAGTGCAGCGAGGGTTTTTAAACATTCAAGACCGCCTGGCCAGACTGGGCAGAGCTACAGAGCTGCTCAGATCAAAAGATCTTCGGCTCGGAAGATTAAAAAGCTCCAGGGATGGGTAATGGGATGCAGAGCTTTTCACCTCTGGGTGGCCGGCCCCATTTCTAGGTCAGGAACAAGCGAAAACCCTGGTTCTGCCACAGCGGCTGTCAGATGTCTGCTTTTTGGGGGGCAAATGGCAAAAGCCCAAAGAGGTTGGCACCACCTCATCATACAAACATGTTAATGGGCTGAGGCCATGGGTCCCACTCCACTGCGTGGCCACCAAGGAGACACCCTTGGTATTTCCTACAAAAATTACCTTTTGCAGAAGAGGGGATGTTTCAAAGGGGATGGCAGCAGCACTTGCCTATGGAGGGATGCTCCAGCCCCCTCCACGCAGCCAGGAGGTCCTCAAACAGCGTGCACGCCTCGGGGGAACGGCACGGCACGCCGAATTCACGCCTCGCCGTCAACGACTCCCACGGGCGCGCTTTTGGCTGCGCCCCCCTTTGCTCTGCCTGCGGTGAGGAGGGGAGTGCTGCAATGCAGGCAGTCGCTGCGCCGCCCCCCTCCCCACATCTGATTTGCAAGGAGAGGTGGGCAACAGATGGAAAGAGCTCCTCATCTCCTTTTTTTCTCCGTTTTTAACCCCACTGCATGGCTGGATCCAACAGGCTGGGCTCCACAGTGTGGATGAGAGAGGACTTTTAAGTCTCTCATCGTCTCGGGGACGATGCGTTTGTTGTTGTAAGTACGATCGCTACCAAATGTTTTTGTCGCGTTGGGGTCGAGCCATCATCTCCATTCCCTGGAGCGCACCAAGGATGGGACAATTCCTCAGAAGCTGATGGAAGCTGAATAAAGTTTAAGGGTAAGAGCCTCAAGAGTTGGTCCCTCCATTCAGATTTTGCTCAAATAGGAAGAAGAACCCCTCTCAAAATCCCACAAGGAGTCACCTCACCCAGCCTTTACCTCTGAGGGGATGAAATCCAGGTGCCACGAAGCTAACCCCAAGTCCCTAGAGAAAGCACGTTTGCAAAGAGGTCCTCCAAAACCATGCATTTATAACTGATGACACCTGCCTGAATTTGCAAGCAACGATGTACGAGGGGAAAAAAAAAACCCCAGTTTGACTGGGCTAAAGCCTGCGGAGCCGCAGCAGATGGCTTGCTGCAAGAGCGGGGAAGGAGGAGAGAGATCTCTACGCAGTTACGAAAGGTTGCCTCCTCTTCTTAGTCTGCTCCTTCCCCACCTCCTTCCCCACACTCCTCCTCTCTCCGAGGCAGAGAGAAACATGCGGGAAATGTGCCGGTGAAATCCCACACAAGGCGCGACTCGACTGACTTCTCAAAGTTCCTCCGCTCCCGTCAAATCCATCCTAACTTTGCAAGCAACGCGCGGCCCGCTGAGAGGAAAACTTGGCCGGCTCGTCGGCGTTCAGATCACGTAGGACTTGCCCCGCTGCACCTCGGCAAGGGCTCGCCGCGCTCTTCGAGGAGACCTCACGCAGCTCGGCAGCGCGAGGTGAAAACCGCGTCGCTACAAAAGCAGCATGGATCAAACCCAACAGAAATATTTGTACCGAGCGCCGTGAAGTGAGACCGCCAGGCTTCTCACAGCTTTAATTACGACTGGCAACCTTCCACGGCATTAATAAAACCCGTGTTTCTATGGCACCTTTCATCCTGCGGGTCCCTGAAGCCGAAGCCCTTTGCAGTCGTGGCGGGGGCGCACGCTGAGGCCACAAGGCTCCCGCTTCTAAAGGGCTCTGTCCTCCTGCATTGCAGGGGCACGCAACGGGACCGGTGCTGCTATCGCTGGGCTGACACACTCAGCATCCTGCCTCTTTCATCTACCTCGAGGCAGAAGGTAACAGCCCAAAGTGGAAGACGACTCCAAACCTGATCTCCTGACTTGGGTCTTTCTACTGACTTGCTTCTCACGCCGTTTGATCTCCCTATTTAAATACATATCGCTTTTCAATTTTGTTTTGTTCCCTTCTGGGGAGAAACCTGTCCCCACCACCCCATCTCATTCTCCATACTACCCTGCCTGCTAAAGGGACACGAAATATATGGCGGGCAGCCAAACTGGGGGCTCAATAACCCCCACATCTCCTGCCACTCAAGCTCTACCCAGTCGCAACAAGCTGCAAAGGGGACCGTGAAAAAACCTAAGGTAGCCACCCCCTCAACACACCCATCCGTGCCTTTTCTCAAGGTCACCTGCAGTCATTTGACGTATTTCTCTCCCCCAGCAGCCAAAGCCTCATTGAAGCGACAAGAGCAGCCTTTCCAGGAAGGAAACAATTTTCCTCGATGGTGCAGGAACAGAATTATCCATTTGGAAAAACGGCGCCTCGTCAAGCTGACACGTACAACAAAGGCAGCCGTCCTCCGAGACTGACGGCGGCACAGCAGGCGAGACGAGCGGAATCCCACAGAACAGCGTTCGGAGGTATAAAATATGCACCATAAATTGCAACGCCGCTCGGGACCCGGAATTCAAAGAGAAAAAGAGAAGAAAGCCGAGCTTCGGCAATGACATTCGGCTCCCGAGCTCCGCTTTCTCCCAAAGCCCCGAGGAGGGATGAGAGGCCGGACGCAAAGCTCCAGCAGCGATGATCTACCTCCCATCCCATGCTTTTAATCAGTATTTCACCAAGAATATTAATAACTTTAACCCTGTTTTACGAGGCAGAGAGAAATAAAAGCTGCCGTAGCGAACAGCCGCCTCTCAAACATCAGAGTCCAGATCTCCACCCATTACCACTTCCAAGTGATACGGATCAAGCAGCAGACGAGGAGGCAGAAGATTTCCACAAAATCCCAAAGGAAAGAAGCGAGGAAACATCCTCTTATAGGTGGGGAAATTGTTGTGTGTTTAACTCAAGAGGAGATTGCTTTAACAGGGAGAGCAGATGGGTGTTTGATACCAGGGATGGAGCCACTCCTCAGCACAGATTCATGACCCAGTCACCCATGAGTTACCTTCCCAGGCTGTATTTTCCCAGCTCCACTGATGGGGGGGACACCAAACTTCAACCACCACTTGTCACATAAATTCCTCACTGCTTTCTGACTTCTTTTTTGAGCTTCTCTGCTTCTTTGTCTCCTACCAGATGCCCAAGTTTCCTGCAGAAGGTGAACGTTTCCCATGGAAATTTCACTTTGGATGAAAACCCAAGTACCTGTCAAAAAAAAACAAACCCCAAGCAACCTCTTCCCCTGAAAAATTTTCCACCAGCTCTAATAAGAAACAATAACACTTGGATCTGAACCGCCCCTGGCTTGGGTTTGTCGTTTGCAAACCCTGCTGGAGGCTTTGCCCACCTGTAGTTATTATTTCATTGCTTTGTTCCTGGCTGTCAAACTTCATCCCGGCTTTGTTTTTTTTAACCTTAACGCCATATGTTTCCTAATGAAAAACATCTCCATATTCACACCTGAAATTAGAGTCCTGTGTGAGTGCTCTTTCACTGAGCCCTGACGGTATTTCACTCCAAGGTTTAAGGAACAAGAAAAGGGCCTTAAAGAAGAGAGAGAAGACCCTTTTCTTCTCATCTCCTCATGACTCTTCAGTGGAAACTGCCCTTCAACAGAGGTCTGGGGTCAGCTTTGTGGGAAAATGCTGCATTTCAAAAGGAGGAGAAGAAAAGGGTTTGGGCACTGCTCACTGCAGCCGCTTGGGCTTTCCCCCTCCGAGAGCGGGGTGGGGAAGGTCGGCACGGCTGCCTTTTCAATGCCGAGGAAGTCTTTAGCTATAAAAAGCTGCCCAAGAGCCTCTTCATCTCGCCTTCTTTTGGAGGTGACCTTGCTCTTTGAGAAGATTTCCTGACGATGCTTGATTTACTGACTCCACTCTTTCTGAGCCGAAAAGCAGTTATCACCACTTGCCATGGGGGCCCCTTGGTGGTGGGTACCACACACGCAGCATCTCTACAAGCCCCAAAAGCCCCTCCAAGCAACATCTAAATACCAACAGGGCAGCACCGCGTCTCGCCGGCAACATCCCCGCTCTGCGACACGACGCGTCCTCAAGGATTCACGCCAAGGAGGGAAGTTTCAGAAGTTTCTGAGGAAATCTGACATGCTTTGGCAGGAGAACTTGGGAAAGCAGACAGCATATTGCTTGCAATCAGGGTTTAAAGACCCTGCATGCATGCACGTGGGTGTAAATTGGACATTTAATTTAATTTTTGCCTGTGGGACCAGACAGCGGAGCAGGATGTGGTACCAAGCACGGGGCCAGTTCCTGCATCTTCCCCACAACACGCCCTGACGGGAACATGCGATCCCATGGATGGAAAACACCATCAGGGCAACCAGGATTGCATCCTTCCATTTCCTCAAAAGCAGCAAGAAAGGGACGCCGAGAAGCAAGAGAAATCATCTTGGCAGCGGCGTTTTTGGATGTAAAACAGAAAAGCGAGCTGCCGCAGAGGAATTTCAGGAGACATTCAAGTCCTGGATGAGGTCCTGCAAGGAACGCTGCTGTTTTGACAAGGAGAATGGGCAAGGTGGGAAATGGCTGTGGGTTTTATCGCACTGATATCAAAGCCGCATGCAGAGGTCAGTGAGCAGCACCCAGAGCGATTCCTACGAGGCACAGGGACCCTTCACTTCCCATCGACAGCCCACGAGGATTTCACACAGAAACTGTCTCTACGGCGGCAAGGATGGAGAAAGAACAGGTTGAAAATGCATTTTGTTTATGTGTGGGCAGCAAGACTAGGGAAAAGATGTATTTTAGACGTTAGGAGCTGTTTTGAGTCCCCTTTCCCATCCTCCATCCACTTAGCAGCAATTTTCCCTCCCTGCTTGACAAGAAGTCAGGTTGCTTTTGCTTTCGCCTCACTCTCAGCAGATAAACTTGTAAACTGGAGGGAGACCAGGGCAGCCCCAGTTTGGGTACAGGGCTCTCCTGTCACACCAGAAGGAAGAAAAAAGCAAGTAAAAATAATATTAAATAAATAAAAAAGGACTGAAAATCAGATCCATTTGTTTTCCTTCAACCTTCCCCAATAGCTGCTGGTTATTTACCATTATCTCTCCTTGCAGTGGTGGCGTTGAGCTGCGCTACCCTCCGCAGGCTGCTCACTGCCTGTGCGTACCAAGTAGCGCAGCGCTCGCTGCAAAACCAGGCAGCGGCCGGCCCCGGGAAGATTTGGAGATGCCACGCATCAATATTTCCCCCTCGAAAGAAATGGGAGAGAAAGCTGGGATGGGTCCCCCTGCAGAAACATGCCCATCGTTTCCAGTCGTCCACGCCGAAGGCAGGCGATGCTGTTTAGCACAAATAAATTAGACTGGGAGTAAGGCGTGCCCCCAAAGCTGCGAGCTCAGGCGCTGCGAAAGCAAACCCAAGCAGATGAGGCAAAGGGGAGTGAGCACAAGGGGCTGCTGTTCAGGTCTGCCTTGGCTTGGTCTTGTTTTTCAAGCAATGCCCCTCCAAATTGGCACAACACCCCTAAATTTAGCCAGGCTTTTTCCTCAGTGTGTGGCCAGCTGGGGATGTCCTAAATCTTAAACCAGATGCAAAGCATAGATGCAGCACCTTCCTTCAGCGTAAAGCTAAGGCTATGTGGTTCGGAGTGAGCCGCCGCAGTGATTAATTACCCTCTCTACCAAAATGGGACGCCGCTTCTGTTGTAAATGAGCCCAGCGTCACCTTCCAACACCAACACTCCTTGCTGCTAGATTAAAGACCTGCAACTGCTCCCCCACGGAGAAAGACGCAGACCACAACCAAATCACCTCTTCACCTCCCTTTGATAAACTAACCTCGCACTCCGAGGCGAGACTTGCATGCCTCCATTTACCCACGTTTTGCTTTAAGCTTTCTGCAGGTTTTTTTTTCTCCCATCCTCCCTTGAAAAAAGCTCTCTACACATCCTGCTGGTACACGTAACATCACCTCCAAACACTCGCTATTCCTCACGTGTTCCCAGAGACACGTCTTGCCCAAAGGAGTTCCTATTTATACTGAAAGAACGACACGGGCTGCGAGAAAATAAGAATTATTATTCCTCTTGTCTGGGTGAAGGAACCGAAGCACGGAGATGAAGTGATTTGCCTAAGGTCATGCGGAGTTTGAGGAGCCGCCTGTGCCTCTCCATGCCAATCGTTATTTAGCAATAAGAGCATCCATAGACGGCAATGAAGAACAGGGATCTGATGATACTCCAGGCAGTAGCTAGCCCGGCAGCAGGATTTCACAGTGTGGATGTACAAGGGAAGGCCCTGACCAAGGAAAAAGCACATTTCCCACTGGTCCCAGCACCATTCATCCCCTGGAAACACTGGGACCGAGGTCCAACAGTCACCTGAAGAGACTCCCAATAGCCTGAGAGATTAAGGCAGCCATCGTAAGCAATGTTTATTCACACTGTCAAGCACCCATGGCCAACGCGGTTCTCCTCACTTCTTCTGACAGTCCCTCTTCATTCTCCTAGGCCCCGATTAGGCAGGCAAAGGAGATGAAGAGAGATCCCCGCTTTGCTTCCTCCTCTCTGGCAGGTTGACACGAAAAGATCCCACTCGGTAAACAGTTAAAAAGAAAACGGTCCTGCACAGCACATCAAAACCGCACTTTAATTAACTTTGGATTGTTTTTTCTCTCCCCTTCTTGCCTTTCTTTTTTTTCCCTCCTCTTTTTTCTCTCCTGGCATCAAGAACCAAATTGAGATGCAGGTGAATTCATTTTCATAAACTATCAGTTTCCATCAAATCTATCTAATCCATCTCTCTCTACAAAATCCCTTAAGCAGAAGATCTCGCTCCCACTCTGCTTTCCACAGCTGTGTAAGCCTCGCAGAGCTAGCAGAAATACCAAGCGTGGGTGGCACTACAAGTTCCCAGCTCTCTCTAGATGTGAATATCACTGAGCTTACACGTCCTCGCTGTTCCATCTAAAACATATGGCTTTAATGTAGCACCAGTCACTTCCCATCAAGATCAAAGTTTAAATATATCTGCGGACTGGGACAGGAACTGCAGTTGCTGCCGCAACAGGGCCGGAGCGAGGGATGGATGAGGAGATGCTGCACAGCTGAAGCACAGCTGCAGGGAGAAGGGGAGGGAGGGATGGATGGAGGGGCTGGGGTTCGGGGAAGGGGGTGAGCCAACCAGCCCCGCCATGACTTTCACTTTTCCACAGCTCCCAGTATGCACCAGTCCAACCTCTGCCACCGAAGAACTCAGCCTGCCAGCGAGCAGGATTAGGGGAGGGAGGGGAGGAGAGAGAAGGAGTCACGGCGGTTACTAAAGCATCACCTGAGTTTATTTATCAGGACCACACACAAAGGTATTGGCTGCAGATTGAACGCATTTCGAGGCAAGTGTTTCCCAAAGCCACCGGGACCTGGAGGGCTCATCAGAGAATCTTAATTGCTTTCCTCTTAAAAAAACCCCAAATGCATAAATTAAAGGAAAATAATAAACTCCTGCCTGTTTTTCATTATTAATAACATTAACGCAGCAAGACAACACTGCAAAGCAACTTTCTGCTAATCCTCCCCCCCGGGACGAAGCAGCCAGGAGTGGGAGAAGCCACGGCAGCTCCTGCACCCCGGGGCTGGGGCAAAGAGGGACCTGGGGGAAGGTGAGGAGGATGTCCAGGGCAATAAAATGGGGTCTGCACACCTCCATATTGTTGGTGTGCACCCAGACAGGCCTCCTTATGCTCCTTTTTCATCTCTCCCTTCTCCTTTTATTAGCTCCTTCCTGGTATAGCCATATGCTCTCCATAACTCGGTTCCTCTCCACTTTGTAGATGGCTCTGCTCTTTCATCCCAGCCTCCAGAGGCTCAGAGTCTCCACCCATGGCTACCTTGGATGCAAGGCAAAAAGCAAAGCAAGATGATGCTCGGGGTGAGGTTTTGATGCCCATCTCAAGCCTCAGGGCCATGCCAGCCCTCGAAGAGGATCAACCACACTAAAGGTGGGCAACGGACCTCTCACTCTTGGTATTCAACCAAAACCACAGCAAAAAGTCCAGTTTCCCTGCTTCAAATGAAGCTTCCCCTGCTACGTATTTAAGTTTCAGCTCAACAGTCTTACCAAAGTCCCCAGTGAATTACATCTCCCTTTTAAGAGCCCAGCGATGCTATTTTCTACGCTACGTGGCAAGAATCCGATGGGTGAACTGAGAATAGGAGCCAGTCCTGGTTCTTGGCCCGTACAGCGAGATTTAATAAAGAAAAGACAAAACAAACCAGAGCTTGCTCATTCTACTCTTGCTTTTCTTTTTCCTTCTCAAAACTGGATTATTTATATTTTAATTAAAGCCAGCACAATGTAACTCCGTAAGCGAGTTTGGCCACGCAGCGTTGTCTCAGCTTGGGTTGGAAGACAAACAAGTTCAAATACTCTCCCGCAAAGCACAGGGATCACGCTCGCAATTCATCTTAAACCCTCGCAAGATGATGCCCATTAGAGGGGAGAGAATGGGTGTTAATGAGATGAAGTGCTGGAATGGGGGGGAAATGAATAAAAGCAACAGCGTGAATAGCACATGAGAGGCAAATGAAATAATTACTCCAATCACCACTGTTACAACAACGCAATAAATTTAATGTAATTCCTAAAGGCCAACCAGTTTTCTTTCTTACTTGCTGCTTCTTTCTTTCTCCCCCTTTTTTTTTTTTTAATAAGTTCCTTTTTACAGTTTCAGAATTACGCTTTAATTAGCATAACATTTAAATTAGCGAATGGAATCTTAATTAGCTGAGGAAATAGACTTTTGTTGGAGTGGTTGCTAAAACAAATAAATCCTCTTCCTCTTTCAAGAGCCATTTGCTTATGGCACATTTAATAGCCTAGTGTACCATAAACAATTTGAGACAAGGATAAGTAATTAAATTAGAAAACATGCTGGCAGAAGTACCCCGGCCTGGCCTTCTCGGAGCTATGAGAGGATAAAGCAAACTTCCTTTCACTGGGGGAAAGTGATGAAGTTTTGGGTGCAGCAGGGATGAGTATGATGGGAGACAGAGGTTGTAATGGTGGGATAAATTTCTACCAAAAACATGTTCAGCAGCTCAGATTTAAGAGGTCAGGGACCACTTTCTTGGTTCGATCTGGCTCTGCTGGTACTTTGGTACCTCTCTTTTGAGGAGAAAGCAAACTTCCTTTCACTGGGGGAAAGTGATGAAGTTTTGGGTGCAGCAGGGATGAGTATGATGGGAGACAGAGGTTGTAATGGTGGGATAAATTTCTACCAAAAACATGTTCAGCAGCTCAGATTTAAGAGGTCAGGAACCAATTTCTTTGGTTCGATCTGGCTCTGCTGCTACTTTGGTACCTCTCCTTTGAGGAGGAAACATCTCCCCAAATTTCAGCCACCTCCAAGCCTCAGCATTGCTGGAGAGGGACCAGAACCCAAAGTCATCTCATCCCGAAAACCTATCTCATAAAGAGAAAAATCCCTCACTAGGAGGCTCTTCTATCTCCCTGTGCCAAAAAAGTCTCAATTCAGGTAGCTCAGGCTACAGCATTCATCTTTTCCCTTCCCCATGCTATAAAACACAATAAACTCTTCCCAGCCCTAAAAATGTAGGCTCCTTTTGTTAATATTTGCGGTCAACAGAGGTGGGAAACGACAAGACCTAGGGGAGGATTTACTCCTACCTCTTCCTTTGCCTTACAGACTGGAAAACCATGGCACTCAAAGCATCCCACAGCTGCCCAGTAAGGCCCTGGGCGGCCCTGCACATGGGAATGCCTCTCCCCAATGTCCCAGCCCAAATCCAGCAGCCAAAGACAGAGCGTTTCCAGCAGCAGGGATGCTCCATCCCGCTCCGGCCAGGCAACTGCAGAGAGCAATAAAAGTTTAATGGCTCCCAGCGGGTCGATTCAGAAAGAATGAAAACGCTATAAATCCAGCCTAGTGCTTATGTGGAGCTTAAAAACAAACTGCTCCAATCACACTTAGCGAAGTCGTCCAGTCTTCACAGAAGACAGGGATGAAAAGGAAAGATTTAACCTTAGCCGTGCCTTGGGCGGCATTCAGGTTGGGCAGAAACAAGCAGAGTTTGGGCTCTCCGGGAAGATTTTCTTGGTTTTGATTTTACTCAGTGTGATGTAAACCCGTGTATGCGCATCCCTCCCACCAGGGCTCAAGCTCAAAGGCACCACCAGGACTCACCAAAGAGGTGAGAAACACGGAAAATCTCCAGGGATGAGGCAAAACGCACCTCTTTGCTTTGCAGGCAAATCAGAAGTCCCTATTAAAAGCTTTACTACATGAAAATTTCCCCCTGCGAGCCTATGCCATGCCCACTGCCTCATTTCTCCTGTATAATAGCCAAGGATTTTCAGTAACAGCCTCTTTCAAGGAAGATGCTCTATTACAGCTCTAACTCATTCCCGGACACCGCTCGCTCTCCATCTTATCTCTCTTTCTTCCCTGCTTCGCTACCCAGCTGCAGACCATGGCGCCGGCTTCTTGGGAGGATGGAAAAAGCACAAACTCCTTGTCTAATCACTGCTTCTCACAGCAAAAATGCCTTCGGAGCTGCGCCGAGGCAAAGGTGCACCACAGGCCTATCCATCTTGTGTCCAACTTGCTAATAAAGCAAGGGATGCAGATGGCTACAAATAACAATTAGCCCTTGCTCTCCGGTGGGGAAAAAAGTCAATCGGCAGAGAGAGGCTGAAAACCGGCTTTTTCCACCCATATTCTCCTCCTCCAGCAGCAGTGGCAGTGCTGTCCTGTGGCTTCGCAGGCGATTTCTTGCTCCTCAGCACAAAGAGATGTTGGGTGGCAAGGGGAGGCCGAGAAGGGCAGCGTTTCATGAGTACACCAACACGTATCTTCACCTGACCTCAACGGTAGGGTGTCTGCACACAACTCCAGATAGCTTGGAAAAACCCATGCTACACAAACCACAGCCCATCCTAAAGCCAAGTGATCTCAGTTTCTAATCTCCGAGAGGCGATCTGAAACATAAAGGGTTGTGTTTCGATGCTGCTGGGATAGGGACATCCCAACTAAAGGCAGTTTATCCATCAGCACCTCCCATCCACAGCTTCTCCTTGGGGATCCTAGCACCCACAGACCACTAACACCTAATTTTTAATAGAAATCGCCAGAGAAAAAGAAATAATTCCGTATTTTAACCCACCACTTCTAAAGGCCAGAAAGCCCCTGAGATACCATGCACATCACCGCAACGTTGCACGACACCAACATCCCTCTGCCACACAGCAGCTCTCTTAATGATTGATATGGCAGTGACTCTCACCAAATGACCAAAATTGTGTCTACATTGCAGTCACAGAAGCTGAGCTGGCTTCAAACAAGCTGCAGAAACCAGCTGCGGAGCAAAACCTCGCTCAACGCCTTCGCCCCTTTCACAGCATCCAACCAACTTGGTTATTAATTTTTTAATCAAGTCTCAGTCCCCTGGAACCCAGACACCCCCAAAAAAAGGGCCCAGCTGCATCTTCCAAGCCATTATTTCAGCGATATTTATAGCTTTCCAAGAACAAACAAACCCATCACGCCAAAGCCTGCACGTTACCGGCACAGCCTCGGGATAGATGGCTTTGGGGAAATCACCGCGGCAAGCGCTGAATGGTGATGGATGGCGGCGGAAAAGGGGGAAAAGGAAAGAAAACCCGGCCGCCTGCAGAAACGGGGGGACAATTTGCCAACTCGAGTAGAGTCACACCTCCTTGCTCCGGTGACAAATTTGCTCCATTAGGCCCATAAACCAGTGCTTTCGCGCTGCAAAATACAGGCTCGCGCTCAGCAATGGGCCTCTCAAGGCAAACGCATGCCCGAAACAAACACCTTCCAAAATGCCCAATAACTCTTCTCTTCCCCCCTCAATGCGTGTAAAAAGCAGCCGACTGCAGTCAAACCTGAACTCAGACCTTTGTGTTGCTGCCTTTTGTGTCTCTTCCACCCACTGCAAACCTCCAGAAAAGAAATTTAAAAATATATATTTTTTTCCCATTGTGTCTTATTTCCCCCAGCTGCCAACCCCGCTGTGGAAAGATGCTGCAGGAAGGGAAATCACGATTCCCTCGGACACAAAACCCTGACATTCCATCTTAATCCTTGGCCACAATGGGAGCGCTACCTTGGGACCTCACCCTGGGTTATTAAAGCGCTCCAGATGGTTTTGATGGGGAAGAGACCTTCGCTGCAATACCCCAGACGCCGAGCTGACATCTCGGCGGCTGCGGGAACATCACAGCGAAAATCAGTTCCCCACCAGAGTGTTTGTGCAGCAAGGGGGAACTCGTGAACTGAAGCAGAAAATCCTCCGTGACTGCTCCAGACTAATAATTGCCCGAACACCGGGTGGTAGCCAAAAAAAAAAGCAAGCCCCGCAAAGCAATGCCTGGCTTTGAAACCCTCCCTGCTTCAAGCACCCAGACGTGGTGTCCAGCAACAAATTAAATGCCAACAGAGGCGTCTGGCTCAGCCCGGGCACCCCGCGGGCAGACAAGATGAGCTTGCTGAGGCTCTCCGGTGTTTGCTCCTCTCCAGTCCCCTCCCGTGCATGTATCCCACCTCGCTTGCGTCACCAAGATGCCTTTACACCACTCACAGGGGAAAAAACAGGGTGAGAAAAGCAAAATTTGCAGCCTCTGAGGAGGAGCATCCCGCTTCCCGATGCACAGCCCAATTCAGGTGGGAAGGAGGGGCTGGTATCCTTCATTCATGCCC
>NW_010190538.1:4334-23395 GCF_000695765.1 Mesitornis unicolor | reverse complement strand
AAAGAGATGTCACCATGGTGGCCCTGGTGACACCACATCATGACCATGAGTCAAGGGACACAGGAAAGCTCCCAGAAGAGAGCAGATGGAGGGGAAAGCTGGGCAGCGGTGTGGGGGAGCGGGCGGTCACAGCAGCCTAACCTTCAATCACCGCAAGGCAGCCGTGCTTGGCTGCCAGCAAAATAAAAAGAGATCACTGCGGCCTTTTAAAGAGCAATATAATCTCGTGTTATTACCATACAGAGCAGCAAATGGAGATGCTCGGCACAGCGGGAGAGTTATGAGGAGTTTGACTGCTCTGGAAAGCACAGGCCGGTGCTTTTTGAACCGTGCCAGCAGAGCATCCCTCCACAGTGTCTGGCAGAGCATTCCTCTGCAGTACCTGGCCAAGCATCCCTCTGTGGTACCCGGCAGAGCATCCCTCTGCTTGGTACCCAGCAGAGCATCCTTTTGCGGTACCCAGCAGAGCATCCCTCTGCAGTACCCGGCAGAGCATCCCGCTGCTTGGTACCCAGCAGAGCATCCCTTTGTGGTACTCGGCAGAGCATCCCTCTGCTTGGTACCCAGCAGAGCATCCCTTTGTGGTACCCGGCAGAGCATCCCTCTGCTTGGTACCTGGCAGAGCATCCCTTTGTGGTACCCGGCAGAGCATCCCTCTGTGGTACCCAGCTGAGCATCCCTCTGCAGTACCCAGCTGAGCATCCTTCTGCGATACCCAGCAGAGCATCCTTTTGTGGTACCCAGCAGAGCATCCCTCTGCTTGGTACCCAGCAGAGCATCCCTTCGCAGTAACCGGCAGAGCATCCCTTTTTGGTACCCAGAAGAGCATCCTTCCACATCATCGCTGCCCATGTTACTTGGCAAAACGCTGCAGAGCTTTCGCCACTTTACACCACCAGCGAGCCTTACCCCAGTTGCTAATTAGCATTCTGGTTTTTGGGCACGCTTGATGACTTTGGTTTCCCCTCCTCCGCATGCTGGACGGTTTCCCCCTCCGCATCAGCGAGGCTGGAGCTGGTCCCTCCCATCAGCTCCTGCCAGCACAGATGATGGCATAAACCCCGCAAAGGGAGAAAAAATAATAACTGGGAGCGAACAAGCAGTGCCAGAGCCACATTTTCTCTCTTTCTCCTTCACATGGGAGATGAACAAGGACTTTTTAGCAGATCACTAGAGCATGGGACAGATAGACGCTTTGCTAGATAAGAAACCCTGGTGGGGGAGCTGCAGATGGATGGGGGAGGCAAGAACATCACTTGAAAAGGCACCGAAGAGTTAGAAGGGACTATTTGGGTTAAATCAAGCTCATCTCCAGGCAAGAGCTCCTGTTTGAGCCAAGCTCTCCCAAGGTCTCCACCTGCTGTGATACCTCCTCAGCCACTTGGTTTTCCCCGTACTGAAGGCCATCAGAGACAACGCTGGCTCGTGATTCCCCACAGGCAAGGGACCATCCCATCACCTGGCAGTCATGTATGCAGCCCCAAGGAGGCCAAACCCTCGTTTTTGGGGGTCCTCTACTTTCCACTGCAGCCCAAATGAAGACTAATGATGACGGTCCCACCCCTCCACAGCGTACAAGAGCATCTTCTCCTTGAAGATGCGAACAAGAGAGGGCAACACCATTTAAAACTCAGCTTCCTCGGCAAGACAAGCCCACATCTGACCCGGTGGTGAGAAAACAGCTCAACTGATGATAAGGAAAACAGCAGAGCAGGCAAATTTTCTGGATTATGGGAGACCAGCACTCCCCAGGTCCTGCGTAGAAGTCTAGTCAGGAGTCTGCGGCAAGCTATTCCAATGAGAGGCAATAATTGAATTTGTTTTCATTTAATTTGAAGGGCCTTTAATTAAAAGCCAAGCCTGTGTGTGCAGAGAGATAAAGCTGAGCACGTGGAGACCGGGGGTAATTTGGGTGCTGAATGCAATAATTAATTGTAAACGTGGAGGTCAGGAGCCGGGCTCTATCTCCCTGCAATCAGCACGCCGCGCTGGCCAGCCGAACGGAATGGGCTCGCGAGCGCCGGAAACGCTTAAGTGATTTTTGAAGCCTTAATAGCAATTATAGAGCAGCGCGGAGGTTAATTTGCAGAGTTCATTAATCAGAGAAATAAACACGTCAGCGATCGCCACGGAGAGGGGAAGCAGAGGAGCTGGCCTTGGAGATGGAGAGGGCCGACCTCGCCACCGATGCTAACCAGGGAAGCGGTGACAGCGGTTTGCATCCTTGACTCGGTCAACCCTGGCTTTTCACACCCAACCGCCGGCTGGAAAACCCTTGGCTACTCACCCTGGGGCTCCCAGTAGTCAAAATTCAATAGTCCCCACATCCATGAAGTGTTAACTGGATAATGAGACTGCATCGCTCACCGGCTGGTAACACCGGCCCTCCTATTCCCCTGCAATCTCAGCTTCAAAGATTATTATTATTATTATTACTACTACTACTAATACTACTACTATTATTATTTACTATTACTATTATTATCATTATTAGTAAGCTTCTCAATAATCCTGGCCATCAGTCCTGAACTTCAAATTATCACCCACAAACTGAGAATTCACCCCACAGCCATTAACTCATGAGTCTTAAAGCCCAACCCTCCCAGGAGCATCCTTCCCAAAGCTGGAAACACCTCCAGGAGCTCCTGAGCTCTCCCGCCTTCCCCTTCAGCCTAAAGAGAGGTGACAGAATGGGGTAAGGCTTCAGGGAGGTGCAGCGATGCTCAGGGGGACAGGTTTTGGGGAGATGGCCCCTTCCCAGGACCAGCAGGAAGGGAGCTGCGGAGGATGCGCACACATGGCAAGGCGTTTCAGGGAGTCGAGCACTAACAGCTTTTCTCAGGCTGGTAATTGCTCCCTGGAGAAAGGCTGTACATCGCACTGATTTTTATCTTTTTTTCCCCTTCTTCCTTCCCCACAGTCTATTTCAGGAACCGGTTTCTGATGCCTTTTTTAAAGCCATGGATGTACTTGCATTGCAAACCTCTGCTTCCAAGGCAATGAGCAGAAGAGTCCAAACCCAGCACAGCCAGGTCTTGTCTTGCCGAGCTGCTTTTTGTCCTAGCACAATTAACAGCAGCCAATTAATTCAGCCATTGCCTTGGCTCTTCTGCCACTCCAGGCACTGTTGTCCCCCAGACTTCCAAATGGGAAATGAGTTTTGCAAACCTCAACGCACTTCAGGGATTCGTTTTTACGGCAGCAGCTGCATTCTTCAAAATACTGCAGAGCACCGCTGACATTAAGCAAGGAAAAGCGCCAAGCTCAGCACCTGGGACAGAATAACCCCACGCACTGGGACAGGCTGAGCCGCTAAAAAGGACCTGGGGGCTGCACAGCACCTCAGGTTGAAGATGCTGAGGCACCGCTATGAAAAAAGGAAAGAATCAGCCTATAATGAAGCCACCATTCCCCTCTCACTGGCACCAAAGAGAAATCAATAACCAGACACGTGTCACCACGACCGCGGGCGTCTCCTGCCCTTCCTACCCGCTCTTCTCAGGAGCCCCATAACATCACCGACGGGCGGCTTAAAGCATCCTCTCCGTGTCCATCTCCTTCTCTCCCCCGCCTCCACTAACTCCACGTTTGGGGACTCGGCCAGCATCGGCGTTAACTTTTCTGCCTGCTAGAACTGTGCTTAATTAAACATTTTAATTAAAATCTACAAGAGTGATTGCCCCTGTCATCCTCGGAAGGGAAGGCTAATAAAGTCCCTTTGATGCAGCCCGAGGAGCGGCCCAAGGACGTGATGGTGGGCAGCAGCAGAAGAGTCTGGAAGGAGCAGGGACCTCACCTGCAGCCAGAGCCTGGCAGGGACACAAAATCCAGATGCTGGAAAGCTTGGGCATGGAGAAAAGAGGATGCAAACCACCCATCACTCATTGGGTCTCATTTCTCCAAAGGATTTAGACCTCAAACCTTTGGGAAGACCTTCAAGAAACTGCTTTTTCTCTATAACAACCTCAGTTAGCATCAGGACTGGTGGTTCACATCACGCCCACCTCACACCAGCTTCATCCATCCTCATTTTTCCTCCACATCCCTTTCTCCATCCAAGGACCAAAGGGGCTCCGTTGGCACAGAGCATCCTCTCAGCCCTCACCCTGATTGCAAGCGAAGTGTTTGAGCAGGATTTCAAAAGTTTCTTCCCTCGGCACCCGTCAAGAACAAACAAAGTAGTTGTTGTTGGAGGAGTAAAAAATTCATCAAAATAAAATAAAATAAAAATCAGGAGCAGAAATGCACACATCTGCATTTGAGTAAGCGGGGAGAGAACACGCTCGGAAACTTTTTGATCAGAGCACAGAGTTTCAAATCCTGGCAGAGAAAATGTATTCATAATTTATTAAAAAAAATTATTTATTATTTATTCTAAAATTCACCAGACTCCTCTTCCTTTTTTTTTTCCCCCCTTTGCCTCCCTTCTGACAAACAAGATTTCCTGTAATTCCCAAGAAGGGCAACCAACAGAACCATCTTGCTGAAGGCTCCTCTCTGCTTTCAGAGGTTGGGAGCACAAAAAGACACAGCATCGGTGCCACAGCCACCCCCCATCACGTCCCTGCTGCCCTAAACCCTCCCAGAGATGCTTCTGCACCCCAAAGCCAAAGCAGGACCCCCCAGCCCAGGTGGCAGTGGGTACCACCACCCCAACCAGCATCGAGCCCTGGCTCCGAGAGGTGAAATAAAGCATCCAGGGTGGAAAGCTGCAGCTCCCAACCCTCCTGCTGTACTCTTTATCCAGGAAGATTATGAGGTTTACTGCTGCTTCTCCATTATCCTAAATAAAGCAGCCTTTCAAAATTGCTTCAGACATATTAGATCATGTACTTTTTACACTTCCAGAGACACTGGTTATAATATCTTTTTAACAACACTGGGCAGAATCTATTTTCTTCTTCCACTGAGCTGAAAAATACCGTTTTCTCAAGGAAGAAGAAAAAGCAGGAGGAAAAAAAAAAGCTATTGATTTTGTTTAGGGTCAGAATAAAATATCATTGGAGTGGGTGTTGAAATCCTCAGCCACGAATTATTTCCAAAGTGACAGTTTGGGCTGTGAAGATTTTTCCTTGTGAAATAAAACAAAACAAATGAAACAGCGTGTTCTTCTCCTATAGGTATACGCCTGAGGTTTCCACCGGCTCCAGCTGGTTCCTGCTGGGGATATTCGCTATTTCAATCCATCCTCTTCCCATTCCCATCCCTGCTGGAGTCAACGCACGGCCAGGGCTAAACCCCAATGCCCAACCGGAGTCGCACCATGGATCGGGAGGCACAAAAATCCCCAAAACACAAGAAGAACAGCAATTTCCCCCTCCGATGCTCAAGGGATGCTGTCGGCTCTCCTGGATGCAGCATCCCCCCGGCCGGGCCACGCATCTCACACTGCTTTTGAAGGGAAAATATCACTGAAGACCCCCGACCCCGCAGCTCTCAGCTTGGCTTTGCTTCCCCAAAGCGTCAGAAAATTAACTCCATTTATATGCACAATCCACTTCCCTCTAATCTAGCCACCTATCTCTGCTCGTCTGCTGGTACAAGAGATGAGTATTGGCTTTAAACACAATCATTTCTTTATAAATAAAGAACAGGCACCACTTTTGAAAGGGAAACCAGATGTCTACCTCCCTCCTCTGCACTTTCCGCTCCTCAGCATTGTGTGCGGGAGATAGAAACACGCCACCAGAATGAGGAGAGCCGCGGCTCCCTGCCTCCCTCTCTCCACTTTATTTTATTTATTTAGATTTATGCAAATGCCAGAAGAGGTCACCTATCCTTATGCTCTCAATGCCCTTGACGTAACTTTAAAATGCATCATAAAAATGTCCTGTGCAGTGTGGTATAATTCAGCATCGCTCGCCACCAGGAAGGCAGGTAACAGAGAAGCCAAAATCCTCCCCTGTGGTACATGGATATGCTCCCTGCCCTGCCAAGAGCCCACACACACATGGATATTTCAGCTTCCATCAGCTCTTTCTCTTCGCCATCGCCTTCTGCGCAGGCTTTTTCCCCGCACATCTGCTCAACATCTGTACCCTACCAGGTCACTCCGTGCCTCTGAGCATCAAGACATGGTGAGCTTGGAAACCTCTTGGCTTCATGGAGCCAGAGTCATGCAAATGCTGCAAAAAGCACCAAAAAATCCACCCCAAAGCCTGACCTCATGGGACTTCCACACTGGTCTCATGATGCTACCATGTTCAAAGCAGGGCGAGGTAGCCTCAAACACACAGAGGCTGCTGTGACACCAAGGACCACGCTCCTGCTGCATCCACCAACATGGCTATTCCTGAGCCACCAGCCAGCCCAAAATCCAGCAGCATTTTGGGCAGGAAAGACCAAAGCCATCATGAGGATGTGAATTTTTAACTCCTGAACCTCCCAAAAACTCAACCTTCAACCAGAGCAGAGCTCCCCGCGCCGGTGCCTGCCTTCAAGATGCCACAGCATTTCTCCGCAGCAACTCTTCACGGTTCCTGGCCACCGCTCCCTCGGGAAGGCGCACAAAGAGTGAACTAATGAGTCTATTAGACTTAATTAAGCTAATGTGAAATTATTTACTTAATCTGGGAAGATCTTATGATGGCGAGAAATCCCCACGGAAAAAAAGCGCACAGCTGCCTCGCACCGTCTCGCCAGCTACCGGTTGCCGTGATGCTCGAGTGCAGGGGCGGCGTGGACCAGGGGGTCTTTAATTTTCCAAATTCCCATCTCTCCCCGGCCAACAAACCCATCCAAGTCCGGTACTGGGTGTAGGGGAAGTTGTTGGGTTGGGCCTTGTCTCTTCCAGAGCAAAGGCTGCGGAGAGAAAAGTGGATTTTGCCTCGCACATTTCGCTCGCTGCTTTTTTCCTTCCCTTAATGTAGAAAAAGCTTAACGCTTGCTTTGAATCCTTAATACGACCGAGTTCTTTTTGCCACTTATTTTGTTTTGTCATGCACTACATACAATTACACATCTCTAATCCGCAAATCCTCCCCCGACACCCGAACACGTGCCAAGCCTTTCCTTTCCGTAGCCACCGCATTAAAGCACTTTCGAGACCGGCTCACGTCGGGATGCCCTTGCACTGCCCACAGCTCCAGAGCTGGGAGCCCCCCAAGGACCAGCCCTCGCCACGGTGTTGCCCCATCATCTGGAGGGGTCCCCAGTCGTGGACCCCTCACTGGGATGCAGTCATGGAGCCCTCGCTGGGATGCAGTGCTGGAGCATCCCAGCTGCAAGGAGCTCAGCTCAGCATCTCTCAGGCGGAAATCACATTTCGCAAATCTCCCACAGTCAATCACCTCACCAGTCAGATATTAGCTCAGCAAAAAACTGGCAGGCAAATGATCTAATTAATAATCAGCACTATCAGGAGTTTCCGCTTTTCTCTGGCAGCCAAATAGGCAAGAGATTCGCTGCAAACGGGAGGCACAGAGGAGACCTGGGAACAAGACACAATCCCAGCCCCAAAGTGGGACAGTGCCAGCAATCGGAGCCCCACTTGCAGGTCACCTCTTCAGGTGACACCAAAGGCTTGGTGGCTCCCCAGGGACAGAAGAGATGGCCCAGACCTTGGTTTCCCATCCAGAAGTGTGGCCACCAAAGCCGGGGTAAGCAGAGCCAAAGGCCACCCCATCGCTTGCAGGGAACCAACCCCACATCCAAGCCCTGGAGGGCACCGAGGTCCCTCTTGCCCCCATTTCCATGGAAAAGGGGCCAGCAGGAGCGTTTCCTACAGAAAAATAAATCCCTAGGGAGGATGCAAGCGAAAGGAAGGGTTTCCCTTGATGCACAAGGCTTCACCATCGCCTCGGAGCCTCTCCCGGCCCCGCAGAGGGAAATAAGAAGGGAAGAAGAGAGACATCAATTTCCAGAGCTCAGCGCCAAAATCCGGCCTTCGCCTTTGAAGGCGTAATTTATTCAAGCTGCTTTATTATTGCGGAGCCCAGCGCCGACGGGGGATTATGGAGAGGTCACAGCTGGAGCAATAACAATAATAATAAAAAATAGTTAAGTCGGGAGAGTGTCTTGGGCAAGTTCATTGTGCAGAAGGGAGATGCCTTTTTTTTTTTTTTTCCAAGCCAAAGTATTTTAAAGCAAATGAAGAAGAGCATCCCCCGCCCCGCCACCAACTTAACATCAAAATGGCATTAAATGAAGATTTGGGGGAGCGACACGGGTGGGGGGGGGGCTTCACACCCCCTCTGTTTGTGAACCCAATTAGGCATATGTTGAGGAAAGGGTGTATGTATATTAGATTTTAATTAAGCAGTGTTAATTATAATCTATGAGATGTGCTTACTGCTTATCTGATAATTATGAGAAAGCCAATTTGGCTGCTGGCTTGTGACTAATTAAGTGGAATTAGTAATGATAATTATAGATTTAATTTTTGTTTGCCTCTATTGGCAATGGGGGGAAAGCGGCTTCGAGGGCTGGGTGGGGCGGGCGGGGAAGGGGTGGGAAAAGCCATGGGAAAAGGTCTTGGCGCCAGGGATTTGGCCCAAAGGACGAGGACCTGCTTGGGATTTCTCAGTAAAAGTGAATTTTTGGTGGGGAAAAACCCCAATTTCGGAGTTAAGAAAGTTTTGGTGCAAGCAAACTTCTGCTAAAAGGCAGCGGTTTCATGATTGGGCTGGGTTTTTGCCAGTCCACTGTGCAGGCTTGAGAAAAACACTTCAAAAATTTGGGTAATTGAGGGATTTTGGCTTTTCCAAAGCACAGAAGGAAATTTCCCATGGATCGCACCCCGCACCACGACCCCAACTCCCGCTCACAACCTGCAAGTGAGAAAAAAGGCGATTTTTCAACACTTCTGACTTACTTTTTCCCACTGTAACTGATAGGCTATAAAATAAACATCAAACACCGCCAAAACTGCCCAATTCCTGGGAATGGGACTCGTAAATTTTTCAACATGCCTGCCTGCAAGTCTCCTTGAAATACGGATTTTCCGAGTACGCACCGCGGTCGCAGGCTGCCAAAGCGCCCCAAAACACTGCCGCATAGCAAAGCTTTTGTAAGAGGCAGAGAATAAAACCACAAGGAAAGGGGGAAATAAAATAAATATATTGCAGCTGGATTTGTCAAAGGCCCAGCTAAAGCCGCAGCTGCACCACACCACGTGGAGCTGTGCAAGCTCAGCTAACGATAATTAAATCTCCTGCTGCAGGGGTGAGCGCAGGAGCCCACCCTCAGGCCTGCCAAGGAACAGGATGGTACAGAGGTGATGCTGCAATGCCTGCTTACCCTCCGAAAAGAGGAGAAATGGGGTTTTAAGAGAATAAAGTGTTATTTTATTCGTAATGCCAGGCATGGTGTTGAGTAAGAAAAAGACAAGGCAGGAGCCAGGAGCTGGTAAAAGCTACAGTTTGTAATTTCATTGCACATCCTCTGCTCAATAAATGGGTTTCAGTCAGAGCACCTCCTCCGTCCACCCCAAAAAGGACCTGAAGGGTAAGTTGATTGCATTGATCGAGCGTGCATTTACCTGGCAGGGAAAGCGGCCCAGTCCCTGGCTGCTCCTGTCCAAAGTACTCCACTCACTTATTACGGGAATATCGCCAGGGAGTGGGATGCTACGGGGAATTCATCGCTCTCCGAGTGCTGGGAGCATTAAGAGAGGAGGCAGAGCAGATGCTCACCCTGCCACTGCTCACACGTGCATCCTCCTCTTCCTCCCCAAGCAAGAAACTCCCTCTCCATCCCTCCTAAACCCCTACACCCAGCTGTTCGAGCCCAAATTCAGCATCAAACCCCAGAATGGGAGCAAAAAAGGCAGAGCACAAGGTCTGCACCTTTACCTGCTCTCAGATGGCCCCCAGTGCTTGCAGGAGGATGCAAAGGTGCACCCAGGGATGCCACACGTGTTGCGGTGGTGGGAAGGGGACATCCCAGGGCAGTGCCAGTCTCTGGAAGGCAGAAGTGACCGGGGATGGGGTCGGGGTACCTGGCTTTGCTAATTAACCCCTGAGGAAATCGCCTGCCGACACAACAGCGCGCTCCTCCAAGCGAGCCGCAGGAGGCTGAGCCGTGCCTCGCCGCGGCGTCTTTCGAAGGAGAAGGCTATCAGCTCAAAACAGCCGAGACCTTTAGCTCAAATCCATTAATCCTCTTTATTAAACCCAGGTCACCTCTGAGTCCTGGCAAATTAACCAGCATCTCCCCACTGCAAGTACATCAAGAGGAAACGCGCTGTACAGCGCCTGTAATTTTCATGGGCCAGGGCTCTGGGGTCAGAGGGCTTCCCGGGCTCCATTCTCTGCCTTTGTCAATTTAAAAGGGAACATCGGCTTGCTCTTGTATAAATTACCAGGAAGGCAGAGCTGGGGGCCGGGGAGGTCGCAGGGCGCTTTGCCGTGCCCATGGCTCCTCTCCTGCCCAAGGATGGGAGCAGAGGATGGGCAGATCATGAGCACCGAGTCCCTCCCGGGGGGAGAATGAGATTGGGGCCATCCTCCTGCCCTCCAAACAGCTGGGGGACCGCGCTTGGCATCCTCCGCGGCTACCTTGGCCACGGGCCTTCTTGCCACTGCTAATAAATGGCACAGCCCCGGTGCCAGCCCAGCTGGGGAGCGAGAGAAAGAGAGACCGGGAGGGCTCCGCTCCAGCTCAGAAGTGGGTGGAAAATTGCTCCCTTGTCGCCTGAAATTTCACCATTCGAAACGTCTCCCCCCTTTCTGCGCGGTCCTGTTGGAGCCACTCTACCCTGAATGCTTGCCCAGGCAGTGGCAAAGCGAGAGCGGCTCTATTCCTGAAGAGCCAAGGACATTGAGCTGGGCTGGGGAAGACCCAGGGCCAAATCCCTTATAAACACTAATTATACACCCTTCCCAGCCATAGCTCTACCACAGGGCTAGAAATCCACTGGCTTTGGCTGAAATTGCTCTGGTTTTACACCAACTTAAACCAGCAGAGACTGGGGAACCGCGATGCAAACAGCAGGATGCTCACCCTTAACTCAGTCCGACAGCGCCGAGGTGTTTTCCACCTGGGTTTGAGTTACAGGCAGGATTACAGCACGGCATCTTAAATCTCCCAGCCATCAGCTTGTCTCACAGCTTTAGTTTTTTATTAAAAACATCGTTTCTTGCTGTATTTAATCACCGCAAGGTCATCGCGGTGACAGTTGCCAGCATCCTAGCCAAGGAACCAGAGGAGCAGAGCCCCATCCCGCTGACCAGATAAAAGGAGGAGATGCTGGGTTTCATTTCCTTGTTTTCAATCGAGAGGTGCCCACCTCGGTGCGTAGATTAAGGTGTGGGTGGGCCGATGTCAGCCCCCCGCGGGCCGAGATGGGAAGCTGCCGCTCGCTCTGCTCATCAGGAGCCCCGAGGAGAGAAATTGCATAGTTCTCCCCGCGGCCCTCTGCCCACCTCGAACCAATTTCTGCTCCTTTTAATTCAATTCAGCTCCTCCTGACCTTGGCTGGCTGGAGTTGCAGAGTTTCTCTCAACAGATAGCACCAATTACAGAGGTGTGAAAATGGAAGGCTTTCAATTCGGAGAACAAACCCAAGAAACCCGGGCTTTATTGAACTGAGAAACAGGGGGTGGGAAAGGGGGAGCAGATGGGCGCACGGGCTCAGAAATATTGCTTGAGCTCACTCCAGACACCAAACGCTTTGGGCTGTTCCCTCCGCAGGGGGAAGGCGAACGCAGGGGCAGGTTCAGGTGCACGGAGCTGACGGTACCCGGGGACCAGGGATGTAAAAACCCATCCCCTGCATCCCTGGCATCGCACCTCGCTCATTAGTGTCTGTAAGCCGCTGCTTTCACGAGCATTCCCCCAAAATCAGCCCCCCAAAATCAGATCTGACACAGAGTTCGCCTCCCCACAGTGGATCTGGGCTGGACTGAGTCTGCAGCATCCACAAACCGATCCACACTGTTATGCATCACCTCTGTGGAGTAACACTGCTTTCTGATCGCCCACAAAGCCCGGTTAGATCTGGGTAGGAGGGCTCTGTGCTGCCAGCATTGGAGGAGAGATCAGCGCACAGACAGTCCTGATAAAAAACTGCCTTCCTACTGCAGAGTGCAACCTGTGATGATCAGAGAGTCCCCAGACAAAAGCAGGGGATGTTCAGTTCACGGGAAGGTGGCAGAGACAAGCATCGGGATGAGCTCACTGAAGCTCTTTGAGCAACGTGCCCCGATGCTAAGAAAATATATATACATTTAAAACTAAAGCAAGGAGTCCTGGATGGCTGGGATAGAAAACGGTGCACGGCAAAAGGGGGTGCTCTCACCAAAGCAGCATCACTGAGCATGGTCTCCCATCATCTCAAAGTCCACGTACCAACCAAGTCCAGGCTCTCCCTTCGATCTGGATGCGACCCTTCCCAATGAGGACAACCTCACGCCACAAAGCTTTCCCAACACACAAGGAGCAAACACCCCAATTTTGGGCAACCCCCCAGCTGGCTGGCACCTCTGAGCAGGCTCAGCATCCTCTTTGCAAGGCACCTTCCCAAGGACACCTCTGGTATCTCCATCCCAGCCCCGACCGCGGCTCCCCCCCGATGCCTGCCCATAAATCCTCCATCCCGGTAAACAGCCGAATTACGGCTCCCTGCCATTGCTTAGCTGCTTTTGACACTAATTGCTCTGCCGAGTGTGTGCAACTGGCAACACCTTATTAAAAGTGAAATATATTATGCTGTCCACTTATTGCTACTTTATAAAGATAAAGTAGCCCGAGGATACAGAAAGGCTGGCAAAGGAGAAAGCCAAAACTCGCTGCTTCACGAGGAAAAAACGCGCAGAAAGCTCCGCTTTGGATTTGGAGGCACGGCGAGGACACATCTTTTAACACGTGTCGCTTCACATGCCTCGGGCAAGTCATTTCCCCTCTTTATTCCCTGGCTTCCCTGTCTGCAAAACCAGGGACAAGAAGATTTCTCTTCCCCACAACATGTTTTAGGATCTCCTGGAAATCACCACCACATGACAGCGAGACCTGATGCCACCAACTTTCAGTAATAAATATTTCGATCCAGGCCCTCAGGCCTCTTCTCGCCATGTAATTTGGAGAGACAAATGCAAAATTGGGTTTCATTTTGAATTGAGAGGCTATTTCTGGTTGGGATCAAGACACGAGGCAGAAGATGGAAGGAAGGCAGGCACAGGGGATGCCATCAAAGGCGTTTCTGCAGCCCACGGTGCTCACAAAGATATGATGTGGGGGGGGGGAAATCAGCTTTTGTGGGCTTGTTTCAGCAAAACAGAGGCATTCCTCAGGTACATCACAAAAACCATCACATCTACATCCCTCCTGCACTGTGCAGAGTACAGATGCTATTACTATTTATCACTTCTTGGCCGTTTCCCGTGTGGCAGAGACCACAACCCATCAGCCCTGAAGACCACAGGGTGCAGAAACAAAGCCCGCACTGGGCTTTGATTCCTGAAGGAAATGGCATGTCCTAAGATTTGAAATATCCAGGATTTGAAATACCCAGGCTCTTCGGTTCAACAAGTTCAAATCCAAGCAGGATCAATACCTTCGCACTCCTGAGGTATCAGCAGGTAATTGGGTACCACGCGGTGATGAGCAACCGAGTTTGCTCAGAAGCTGCAAACTTTAATCTTCCTCCATCCCTGGTACATAGATTGGAGAGGGAGGAACAGATCAAAGGAGAACAGATCAAATTCAGCCGCATTTGGGCCCAGATTGCAGAAAAAAGGACTCATTCTTAAGCAAAACGGCTCGGGCTTCTGCGGTTCAACATCTTGAGAGGCCTCAAGCGCAACACAACTGCCATTTCTCCCGTGCACCCTTGGGTTTTGGCTGCTCCCAACACCCCAGCGTTGCAGGTCCCACCTGGCTATAGGAGATTGTCACCCCCGCCATGGGGAGGAGAGGTGCCAAGGTAGACGGATGGGCACAGAGAAAGAAGAAAAGGGCCCCAGGCAGCAGAACGACCTATTTGACAGATTTCCCTGCCGATCAAAGCTAACTTTTGCCTGGAGGTTTTGACATCTGATTAATTACGTGGCGCTGGCTCGCCTCAAAAGGTTGCGTTTCCAGCAGCCCTCGCCTTTCATCCTCGTGGCATTTGGCGGCCGAGCCCGCTCCCCTGATGCCAACAGAGGAGGGGACAGCGGGAGGGCGGCTTTGCCAAACGTCCCGTCCCATCACTGGGACAGGAGATAAGGAGGGCGAGGGACAGAGTCCCTTTTGTCTGCGGTGTCTTTTGTCACGGGCAGATAGGAGGCAGCTGCCTCGCGCTGACATTTCGGCACCCAAATTAAAATGCGCCGCCACGGAGGCTAAATGTCATTAGCCCCATTAGAAGCGATCGCATTAAAATAAACAACAAAAGAATGAGCAAAAAACAACTTTAAAGTGGAAATTAGCCAGTGCCATTAAATAAAATAAATAAATGGGCAGGCCCGGCAAGGACCACGGTGATGTTTGGACCACAGAGCTGGGAAGGGGCACGGTGGAAGCAGCCGAGGTCTCTGCTGCCACCCAGGAATGTGCCAAGATGGGTCCAGCTGTGATGTGGCCCCAGATGTTTGGGATCTGTCTATGGGATCTTTCGGGCTTCCCTTCTGGGCAGTTTCAGGATGGCTTTGGGGACCTCAATGTCCCTGTCCTCAGAGGCTGGCACTCACCAGCACCCCTACCACACAGGATGCACCCTATGAGCGCTGCTCTAACAGGGATGGGGATTTTTTATAGCAGCATCCAGGTTTCTCTCGGATGCTTCCCGTTCAATTACCGGCCAACACCAACCTTGTATCGCTTATGCGCTGTGACAGGACCGCTGCACAAGGTGGAAGGTGGCGAAAGAAGCGTTGGCTTGACCTTGCAAAGGGAGGAATTTCTCCTGTAGCCCCTCTTGCTATGCAAACGCCATTTCCTTTGGGGAGGGAGAAGTCATCGGAAGGCCCTTGCAAAGATCCTGCTTATGACAGAGCAGATTTGAAAGCCCAGAGATCTTCTTCCCCCTCCTTCCCTTCTGTCAAAAATTATAATCATCATTTTCCAGCTTGCTGAACAATCAAAGTGTGGCCTATATTCACTGGAGCTCCTTCCACACGCTGCATGCATAGCAACAAGTCCAGGAAACAAAAGCCAGAAGTAAACAGTTGGTTGAGAGGAGGTGATGGGCTGGCAGAGGCACAGCAGAGGAACGATGCTCAGAGCATGTTGTAGGGTGCAAGCAGACTGGTTTTCCCCCAGTTCCACCAGTTTGGAGCTGGTCTGAGAGCCCGAAGCTCCATGTGATGACCTCTTTTTCCATGCTCTGCAAGGAGCACGGGAAGAAACATCCCTGGGTAATTGAGTTAGTGGAAAGGGCAATGGTCTTGCTGCACCATAAGGAAGCCCAGGTCCTCTTGATGGTCCTCATGCGGCTGAGGAGCCTTGAGGAGCTCACCACGGAGTGAGCCATGAAGGACAAAGCCACATTAAACACAGGTAACATCCTGGGAAGCTCATATCCTCTGCATAAACCCCCCCCAAGCTCTGCTCACACACCAGACATCCCTCATGATTTTGCTCTCTGGACAACCTGAGTTGACGATGTCTGGTCTCAGCATGCCATCCTGAAGCTCGCAGGGATCCAGGCTACCCCTTCCCTGCAGCTTTTCAGCCTCCAGAGCTGTCAATCCAGCACTTTTCACGAGTGCTGAACTCACAGAAAAAGTAAACCCAAAAATAACTCTTCTTTTTCCCCTTTTCCTCGCCTCATCACACACGCATTCGGCATGCACATGACTCTGCCGCATAGGTTCAGCTTCCCCAAAAACAGCTCCTCCCAAGGAGCCCCAAACCACTGCCCCTCTCTGAGCCTAAGCCGGGACTAAAAGTAGAGCCCAATAAGTCCAAGGCGCCACTTGGGAGGACCCCACAGCACCTTTGAGGGTGATAACGCAGCAAGAAGCAGGCAGGGAAGCGTTTCATCCCTGTGAGCATGCAACGAAGAGGAGTTCCCTGGAAAAACCCACCCACGGAGCAGCAAGTGTCAAAGCCACCTCTGTACGTGCTGCTGCCGCATTGGTAATTATAAAGTACCGTGCCTTCATTAGGGAACGGGAGAGATGACTGGGAGGCAGGGAGGGTTGCAGCAGAGCTGTTATTATTTTTAAGTTTAAGAGGAAAAAATAAAAGCAGCAGCGTGACAGCTGAGCTCATTCCCCATCCTGCACTCGCCAGCATCTCAGGGGATGCTCAGGGTAAGAAGGGATGGGGAACCAGTAGCCGGCTTTGCAAAACCACGAACTCGGCTGTTTACGCAGCTTGAAATGTGCCATAACCAAATATCCAAGTCTTTGGGGAAGATTTTCAAAGGCGCCACTTAAGGTACCCAGCTCCCACCGGTGCCTTTGAAACATTTCTCCTCTTCCAGTTTTTCACAGGGATTCACACCAGCACAGGCTCCTCCACCCGGCCGTCTGCGAATGCACAGAGGAGATGCTGTCAAAGAGAAGCTGCTGGAAACCGCAGAGCAAGCTTTGACACTTTGGGGCATCCTGGAATGCAGCCGCCGGAGCCACTGGTCCCAAAACCTGCAGCCCCCAGAGCAAATCATCCTGGAAACTGGCCTAGCAGGGATTTACATGGAGAAAAAGGTGAATTTGCCCACAAGTGCTGCTACTCCCCAGCAAAAACATCCCCCAAAAGGCCAGCACCAGCTTTTCCCCCATCCCAGGAGCCAGGGGATGGAGGAGTCGACATCCGATGGAGAAATTGCATCCCCAGCCTGGGCAGAGGAAGACCAGGCACTGGTTTTGGGCTGATGCCCACCACTGCACACTCCCCATCCCACTGGGACCTTCCCCAGCATCGCCAAGCGATGGAGGATTGATGGCTGCAGTGCCTGATCCGCTGCTATCCCCCAGAAAAACCCTTTAAGTCCCTCTCACTCACATTGCAATGACACCAAAGCAGAACTAATGTGCTCCAGGTACTTACTGGTCGGCTTGGTCGCAGCCCCTCCGCCAGACGTGTGGTGACAGCCACGTCAGGGGCGGTGGTGGCACTGGGGAGGGATGGTTTTAACCCCTACAATGGCCATTTCTTAACTTTAGACCGAAACAGGATCACTCCTCTCACTGCCAGATTTCTGACCACAGAAAGGAGCCGCTGCCATGACGAGTCATTTTGCCAGCCCAGCAATAGAAATGTCTGAAGAAGCTGACAGCCATTGATTTTTGCCACCTGTAGAGCCACGCTGTAACCGCAGACCAGCCAAATATACTCCCCTCTACCCCAAATTCATTCCCCAGTGCATCACTGCCCACCCCAGGACACCTCAATGCAACACCAACTAAAATGCCCAGCAGCTCGAAGCATCTGCCAACTAAATTACCCACTCCACCTCCTCATTAAAAACCCTCAGCATCCTTCCCATCCCACCCCAGAGAGCAAACACATGTCCAGGAACCCAGATGACAACAGCATTAAGGCATCGCAATTATTTCGGATGGAAACTTGTCTTACAAAGACATAAAAAGCTGCAGACTAAGACGCTGGCTATGACCACAGGGGTCAGGGTTGCGTTATTGCATTAACCTTTCGTGTCTTTAGATTCCACGAGAGTAAATTGGTAACGAGATAACATGAGGCCCAATGGGAAAAATGCATCTTTCCTTACAAAAGTAAGGGCTAAGGGGGGGAAAAACAGAGGTGGGAGCGAGAGAAAGAGGAAAAAACTGGCAAATAAGCTATTACAGCTAATAATAACTCTGTGGTGCTATTTTCTGCAGGAGCCTTCAAGTTGTGATGTTTCCCTTCACTCTAATTACACCTTCTAAAAGCAGGTTCCCTTCTCACTTTAACCACCCCGCGCAAAACTCCCGCAGGATGCGGGTAAAAACAGAGAGGGAAAAGAGACGGCGCTTTGCAAACAGCCTCTGCACATCCCAGGGGAGCATCACCTGCATCAAACACGTGGGATCATGCCTGCAAATAATAAACAGCCAGAAAAAAAAAACCCATTCCAGGAAGGTGCAGGTGTCGAGGGTTGGCAGGGACCATTTGCCTTCCCTCTGCCCACGGTAGCAAAATCCTGACCAAAATCAGTGCCATGGCCAGGTTGGGAACATATCTGACCTCAGCAAGCATGGGCAAATTAAAAAAAAAGGAGAGGAGATGTTCAAAACCCACATTCTGAAGTCAAAAAGGTGTCGGTGTGGGGGCAGGAAGGCAAAATCCTGAGCTGGTTTGGCTCAGGGATGTTCAAAGCCAAAGCAGATATTGGTGCTTAACAGAAGTAAGAAGGGAAAGCTGCTACAGTGTAAGCACGGATCAAGAAACGGCTTCCAAGGTATTTGGGGCTTAAATGCACCCGTCTTTGCCTTCTCTGGCACACAGATGTCAGCGCTAGCCCAGGCCTTGAGCCAGCTAGCCACGTCCTGAGGAAACTGCAGCAAATGCTCTGTGCCAGGGCAGTATTTTCAATTTCAAAAACCTCTTGCATTTGGCAAACTCGGGCAGCTCACGCAGCCACGTTGTCCTTCATGCTCACGTGCTAAACCATAGGTGCACCATTTTGGGTTAAGGTGCTGGTGAAGAGCTGGGGGCACTGCCATCAGAGATCCTTCATTGGTGCTCCTCAACCAGTCAAGGGGACAGGACACATCCCTGGGGACAGGACGTCACCTCTTCCTGCATCCCACGGAGCATCAGTGGTACCCAGCCCCGTGCCAGGAGCTCCTGTACCTGCTGATCCCGGGATGCAGACAGTCCCACATCAAAAGCCTCCAAAACCAAGTTTAAGCCCACGTCCCCCCATATTTGTCACAGCTGTGGGAAGAGCCGTTTTCCAGCTGTGACACAGCGAACCTCAGCCCCTTCTCACAGCCCTGCCCAGCAAAACCCTGTCACGAAACCATGCAAAGCTGCTGGAATCACAGCCGTGCCTCTTCCCTCCCAAAGCTGGCACAATTCTCGCCCACAGTCATGAAAAAACACATGTTGGGTTAAGATGGGATCCGAGTCTCAACACCCAGGGACCGTCATCTCTCCAGCTGCTAAAAGTGCACATCATCTTCAAAAAAACGCCAGCGACTTCTCCCCCCCTGCCCCCCCATCCCCACCATGCATCTCTGCTGCCCACC
>NW_010190538.1:541-3826 GCF_000695765.1 Mesitornis unicolor | reverse complement strand
TGAAGTCCGGGTACCCCCCGCACGCACAACACTCTCCCACCCCGCACACCGCTGCCATCCCATCCCCTGGAGAAATAGCTCCTTTTTTTTGGCACTACCTGGGATGAAGAGCAGGGCAGTGGTTGCCGTGAAGACGACCCAGCAGGCAGGATGGTACATCTTGGAGCTGCGGTGGACTAGCGGTGCTGCTTGCTGTTGCTGCCGCCGCTGCTTTCGTCTGCGCTGAATTCTGAGCAGGTTTAAATCCAGTGTTTGCAGAGGGAGGGAGACCGAGTTAGGGAGCTGGAGAGAGAGGGAGAGACGGGAGCAGGCAGTCAGCGCCTCCGATTTTTCCCTTGCACACGCACGCACGCAGCCACACGCACACACAACTCGCAGAAGGAGCCCCAGCCCGGGTGCGTGCACCAAAGCAGACCTCCTACTGGGCACCCATTGGCTCGAGATGCTGACTGACACACGCACACCCGCTCTCCTGCGGGTCTCGCTCCACAACCGGGGAGTTAAATGCGGGCATCGACTCCCTGAGCATCCCTCCCGACTCCCTGAGCATCCCTCCAGACCCCCTGAGCATCCCTCCCAAACCCCTGAGCATCCCTCCCGACCCTCTAAGCATCCCTCCCAACTCCCTGAGCATCCCTCCCGACCCCCTGAGCATCCCTCCCGATACCCTGAGCACCCTTCTCAAACCCCTGAGCATCCCTCCACACTCCCCGAGCATCCTTCCTGACGCCCTGACCATCCCTCCTGATCCCCTCAGCATCCCTCCAGACCCCCTGAGCATCTCTCCCGATACCCCAAGCACCCCTCCTGAACCCGAGCATCCTTCTCGATCCTCTAAGCATCCCTCCCGACCCCTCAGCATCCCTCCCAGCTGGCAGCAGTACCCGGGATGCAGGGAGCAGCCCATGCACAGTCCCACCGACTCCTCATGCACCAAAAAGGGGCTCAGGAAATTTTTGCCTCCAGGATGAAGCCGGTTGGTGGGGTAGCCCTGGGCTTTAGCCCCTTGGCTCACCCCAGCCCCTCTGCGGGCTCTGCTCCCCTCTCTGGGAAGCCACCGGCAGCTCTGCCTGCTGCCGAGAGCAAACCAGTGAGCAATGCAAGCTTTTTAGCATGAGTGGGTGTTTTTTTGCACAGAAGCTCTGAAACCAAGAAGCAATCTTCCCTCTGCATCCCAACCAGAGCTGTACTTTCTCCCTCTTCAGCTGCCTCACAGAGCCCCAAAAAGGATGCCGAGCCCAGAGCAGCCCTCTTACCCTAAAAAAGGTTGCAAAGATAAGTTTCCGAAAGAAACAGCACTTATTCTTGACATTTACTGAACAAAATGAAAATGTTTCTTATTTCATATGCAATGAAGCTTTGTCAAAAATAAACGGTGCTTGAAGTCAAACTAAAATGTTTCGTTTTGCTCAAAACAATCTCTTTCCTCACTAACTCAGACCTAAAAGGTCTCTTTACTGTGTTCCAGGCCAGCCCAAGAGTACTTTTAGGCCAATATTTTGGACTTTGAGCTTGTTGGCACCAGGGCTGGAGCCCTCCAGCTCCCCTCTGCCACCAGACACCTTGCATCCAAGCGCAGACGCAGACCCCCGATAATTCCCTCTCCTGCTGTGTTTCACCCCCAGGTTTCTCCCACCCACTTGTTGCAGCTCGACGCAGACTCATCACGGAGGCGGCAACCGCATCCCATCCCTGCACGCACCTCTTATCCTGCACTAGTTTTGTACAAAGCAGCATGAGGAGGAGCAGAAATGGCACTTTTGGGGCACAAAGCTGTCCCCACAGTGCTCTCGATGGGGCACCCTCACCCAGTGAAGGATGGGAGCTGAGTACTCACCGCTGGAACAAACTTTCTCTGGTTTTTTTTTAGCCATTAATCTCTATTCATTTTCCACTCCGCGTGAATAAACCACAAGTTTTTAAAAGCTTTTAAGGCAAGCGTATTCCCACGTTACCTGCTGAAGGCATCCCATCTCCCACGCCTTTAGGAGCACGCCGAAGGAAGAGCGCCCAGGGACATCTCTCTTTTAATAAGAGTAAAGTTATGTTGTTCGTAATAACCTTGACTTCTGAAAGCGCTAAATCACCGCGCTGAGTCACAGACGAGCAGCCTGGTCCCTCCTTCAGCTCGAGATGAGCATTGCTATATTTCTGTCCTGAATTTCCCTCTAATTGACACCCAACCGGCTCACGTCAAGCCAATTTCTCCTTTGCTTTTGGCAAACCGGCTGCAAGGAGGCATTTGGGATTTCCCATAACCCCGCATCCTACGCAAGCAGCCCAGGACAGGGACATCTGTCCCCAGAGGGGACCACACTGCGTGGTGGCTCAGCTGAACCCTCCAGCTCCCTCTCCAAAATCCACAGACCGAGCTCCGAACCCACCCCAAGGCGAAAAGAAATATTGTTATCCTGCAGGAGCGAAAGGAAACGAACAAAGAAATCATTTCTAATTAACAGAAACGTTTGATGGACTCAGAACAAACACATTGCTCTGCTTTCAAAACCGGAGTTGAAAAGCTATATTTGGGCTAATTTCAAAACAACACATTCTTACTTTTTTTTTCCTCCCACCACATTTCTCCCGTACGCTTTTTCTTTTTTCCCACCTGGCAATGACTATTAACCAAATTCGCCGCTCTCCTCGCATCAATTTTGGCCAATTAGGCTGGCAGCAGACTCGCCAAGCTCAACTTTAAGGATGACCTCGGACCAGACCCTTAATACATAGACGCCTCTTGCTTTCCCATCTGCAAAATGGGAATAAACGTGCTTTGATCTGCCAAACAAATCTATCGCTGCTCGCTAGCTCTCCAGGACCGAACAGGGCACTGGCCTGCTTCATTTGTTTGATATCCAAGACACGCCAAAAAAAAAAAGATGTATAAATATGTATTTAGCTGGTGGAGCTTCTCTGAGATATTTGGGGTTGTTTGTTTTTTGCTATCAAGCAGAGAATCTAAAATGCGTATTTAAATTTGACAGGCAGCACCCAATTGGAGAGGAGACATTATGGTCCGCTGGGCACATCTAAACATTATTTCTGTGCGTATTTTCAGGCTGGGTTTTTTTTTTTCCCCAAGCTGTCTCAATGCATATTCACATCTGGGACCTCTCTGGGGTGAATAACACTTAAGTTTTCAATAAAGCAGAAATTCCCTCACCCTTTCCTTGCGTGGAGCATCCGCTCAGCCACCCATCCCCAGGACCCAGGCGTCAAAGCAGCCTCCACCAGCCCATGAACATGACCCAGAGCCTTCAATGGTGCTAGTCCAAAACTTGTCCT
>NW_010190538.1:261-497 GCF_000695765.1 Mesitornis unicolor | reverse complement strand
AGGTCCCCCACCCTTGCCCCCCCCACCCCACCCCATCCTCTCTCCATCCCAACCCATCCTCTCTCCATCCCAACCCATCCTCTCTCCATCCCAACCCAACCTCCCCAACTCCAACCACCCCCAGGCCTTGCGTAGGCCTCCTCAGAACTCCCTTTCCGGCCCAATCCAAGGTCATTTCCTGCTCGTCCATGCCCCTCCAGAGGGCTGCGGCTTTGCCAAGCCCCCGGAGCGCTCCC
>NW_010190538.1:0-219 GCF_000695765.1 Mesitornis unicolor | reverse complement strand
CTGGGACGCGGGGAGCGCAGCCGGAGCGCTCAGACGGGGGGAGTGCAGCCGGAGCGCACACACGCTCCACGTGGGGACGAAGAGACGCGGGAGGCTCTTGGGCTATAGAAAGTATCCAAAAAGCGGCGTGCTCAGGGGTTATGCCCCTCCTGCTCCCTCCAAGCACAGCCCCCGGGGCCTCCCCGCCTCCGCCCGGCTCCTTCCTGTCCCCTGCCGCCC
>NW_010190537.1:0-4837 GCF_000695765.1 Mesitornis unicolor | reverse complement strand
ATTTCACTTCATCCTTGCAGTTTTTTAAAGTAGCGTGCCCCTTCTTCCAAGATTTGTAGGCTTCCTTCTTTCTCTTAATGTGCACCCCTATATCGCTGTTTAACCAAGCCGGTTATTATTATGCTTATTTCATAGCACCTCAGAGCATTTTTTTCACTCCCAGAGGGAGCAGAAATCCCTGCGATTGTGAGGTGCTTCTCTGTTATAAAGACAAACCTTTGAAGAAGTGACTTCCAGTGAGTCCTAGACTCATTTGCCTTTCACTCATTTGTGGATAAGCACTGGCTGCCTTTGGTTTCTGAAAGCAATCGTGGACTGACAACATAGAACTAAACTCCAATTTTTCCTCTTATTTTAAACACTTTAAAGAAAAGACGTATGCATAGTTAGAAGAATATTTGTGCCACAATCAATTTCCACTGCTGCAGGAACTTATCTACTGATGTTCAAATCATGCATAATTGGCAGCTTTTGACCATTTTTTTCCAAGAAAAATTCCCCTAATATGCACGTGGGCTAGGGAGAAAGTATCCCATCTGCTGACTGGCTCTGTAGGCAGCTGGTGAATATTGTCTTTTCCTGTGCTTAATTAGCTGTAGAAGCTGGCATAGCCAGCAGGATGAGAAATAACGTTGTGCACAAAGAAATCCTCCTATTGTCCTTCCTCAATCACTTTCAACGTAGGCAATGCTAGCATACCTGTCCTGCAGCAGTTTTAGTTCAGGTGACTTCTGTCTTGCTGGATTATCCTATCTGGAAGTTCAGTATGACAAAAGAAGGAAATGATATGTGACTTAATTCAGACATACATTAGAAGTACTGCAAAACAGCAACATATCAAGCAAGCCTACCAAGAATACTAAGTTCTTTTTGATCAGTTTGAGGTTTCAATAATTTAATCTTCTCTTTCTTCCCTAAGCATTACTGTCACTGATGAATATATCAACACTGTATTCTTCAGATAGAGTTCCACATTAGACTGATTTTCCAGATTAAACACAAGCAGACCCATTGATGTACTCTACATTTGAGAAGGAACAGCTAGAACTTGCATTTCAAGAGATGAACCTGTTTCATGAACCGAGTTTGATCTCAGTAACTGGTGTGCACTAAAAGACTGTCAGAAGTCCTGTGCACAATTTTGTATTTGGGAACAGCAGGTGCAATTTCCCACAGAAGTAAGAGGTCTACCTTCAAAAGAAAAAACTATTGTTTGACTCTGAAATAAGCTTGCTTTCTTGGTCCACTAAAACCAGTTTTCAGCTGTTGCAAAAAGTGAACACTAAAATCAGTTGCTGGAAATTTTTATCAGGTTTTTATTATGTGAATCTAGTGGGATCTCAGGCTAGGGAAAAAGAGCTTTAAAGCTTTATTAGTTAAAAAATACATGACCATATCAGTGATACATGACAAATTTTAGATTTTCTAGTTACTCTTCAGATTCTGGGAAACACACAATGCTCTGGAGACAGTACAGTGAAATAAAGCAATCTAATCAATTGGTATTCAGAAAACATCTCAGTGTGGTATTAGCAGAGAAGTTTCCAGCATCAGCTATGTCCCTGATTACCAGTGGGCCAAAAATACCTAGATATTGGGCTGCTTCAGTTGGACTACACACACCCACTGCCATCTGACATTCAAATTCTTAGTGAAGACCCAATATATGGTATTTGTCTATATTTCATCCCTTTCCTTGAAGTGATATTTGTATCTATGCCTGGCATTAAGAGAGATTAAAAAAAAATAAATTACTGCCATGTACTGTTTTTCTCTCTGCCAGCCCAGCCAGCACATAAACATGCTACAAGTTGAACACCACAATGTATTAGTGCTGGGATTCCTCAGAAAAGAAGAGTGTTTGCCACTGATGTATGGCTAAGTGTGTGTCCTGGGCCAGTTTGCTTCTAATAGTCTCACACAGACATCGAGAATATCACTGTTCTCAAAGCATATGGTTTTCTCCCTCCTATGTCATGTGAACAGAAATCACTGCAGAAACTGTGGGGGAGTGAGGGGAGAAGTCACGAGAGAGATATTGTAGCTCTAGAAGTAGATTTGTGGTTCGTAGTAATGTTCCACTCCAAAATGCACAAAAATTTGGATCATCAATTATTATTTACTGTTCTGATATTTTACTTTCTTCCACTAAGTTAACATTAATTATGTATATACATGCAGATGACTTTATGCCCAAAATGGCACTACTGGCACTATTCTGATGCTTTGATCTATAGGTACGTGTATTTGCAGTACAGAAATTTACATCAGTATGCCAAATTATGTTATATTGGGAACAAATAATAGACTCTGAATCAGCAGAATCTTAATTTGCTTTACTGCACTTGTGAATAGAGGGGCTTTCTCCCAGAGTAACAATAGTTCAGCAAACAGTCCACCCAAGTGGGAAGTCAGAGGTATAAATTCATCTTTTCTCTGAGATGGACCAAAGACTTGAACCTGCTCCTCCAATAACCTACTAAGTGCCCCAGGCACAAGGCTACCCTAAGTGGGTCTGCTCCTGAGTGATATCAGCTTTAACTGAAGATAAAAATGAATACTGAATTGTCAAAAACCTCCTATGGTTGGATCAGAGGAATCGTTTCCCATCCTAGTCTCTTTTTTTAGGCAATGGCAAGATGCCACCACCAAGTTTACTGCACAGCCACATTTCAGTTTTGCTAGCAATAATTGAATTAAAAAAAAATAATCTTACAGATAAGACTGAAATTCAGAGCTAATATGTCTCACCTATAGGTTCCATCCAGTGTATACTAATAAAATAACTAGTTAAAATAATAAAAGGTATTTCCTCTACCTGCAGACCTTACTTTGCCTATCACAGTTCAAATAGTTCTGATTCCATCTTCAGCTGTAACCTGGGCAGTCACCGAGGTGAAGAGCTCCAGAGTGGAGGATCACGCGGAGGACCATGCCGGAGGACCTTGCTGAAGTGACAAAAGTGGCTAAACAGCAGGAAAAATAAAAACCAAGCGCGAAAACAAAAAGCACAGAGAGAGAGAGGGTGCCCCAGCCCCTCTTCAGAGAGGGAAACATGAGCTCCTGACGGCAGTCAGCACTGTCTCACCTCAGCGGGGACAAGAGTGACGGTTAATCCCCTCAGGTAGAAAAGCAGCCCCCATGGAGTGTGGTGAACAGGATGGACAAACAGAGCGTGGCACGTCAGAGAGGCGCGGCAGTTTGTGCGGCAGTTTGCTCAGGGAGGGCGCTGAAGCCCTGCTGCAGCAGCCGGTTAGAAATGGTTACTACCAGGCAGAGAGCCATGACCTCCCTCAGCCATGCACCCAAGGCAGATACAGCTTGCCAAACAAAGCAATGGTGGGAGCATACTGTCACTCAGGTGTCGAGCTGCAGGATGTGCCCTGCTTTTATGCCCATGACTGATGGTAGCAGTGAGCACGCCTGTGGGAGGTGTGCCCAAGTAAAGGAGCTCCTCCACATAGTGGTGGAGCTCAGGGAGGAGATAAGTAGGCTGAGAACGATCAGGGAGTATGAGAATGAGATAGACCATTGGACCCATACCCTGCCTTCCCTGAGGCAGGCCCAATGGTTAGACCAAGCTCATAAGAGGGAGGCAAAGGGCTCCCTAGCCTTTCTATGCCAGGCTGACCATAGCAAATGGGTCGACTCAGAGGATAGGGCCCAAAAAGAATGGAAATGTGTCTCTTCCTGGTGCAACAGGTGTGGCAGGCGTGCCCTCCCCCCAGTAACTGCGCCACCTTTCCAAGTGTCCTTGCAAAACAAGTATGATGTTCTGCAAGGGGAACTGAACAAAGAGCACAAAGGCAACTCTCCTAGTTCGGAGGCACCGCCAAGGCTCAATCAGAGGAAGACACGCATTAAAACATCTTCAGGTAAGAGAGACAGATGGGTCCTTGTCATAGGGGACTCTTGAAGGGAGTGGAAGGTCCTATCTGTAGATGAGACCCACTCCTCAGGAAAGTCTGCTGCCTCCCAGGAGCCAGGGTCAAGGACATTCAGAAAAAAGTCCCTATCCTGGTTAAACCCTCTGACTACTACCTGTTGATGGTCTTTCAGGCAGGCAGTGAAGAGAATACAACAAGTAGTTTGAGAGCAATGAAAAGGGATTTCAAGGGCTTGGGACAACTGGTTAAGGGATCTGGAGCACAAGTAGTGTTCTCCTCTATCCCACCAGTTGCAGGGAGATCTGAGGCGTTAAACAGAAAGAGCCAACAGATCAATGCCTGCCTCAGAGACTGGTGCCACAGGCAGAACTTTGGGTTTTTTAATCATAGATTAATTTACACTCCACCAGCTTTGGTGACAAAAGATGGGGTACGTCTATCTCAAAAGGGGAAAAGGTTCCTGGGGCAAGAGTTAGCAGGGCTTGTAAGACAGGGCTTTAAACAAGATGTGAGGGGGGGAAGGGGATATAACACAACTCACTAGCGAGGAGCCTGTGGGTGAAGCGCCGACATATGTGAGATGGTGCGTTAGTGAGACTCTTCGGACTACTGTCCCAGTGGAGGTAGGGGATGGAGTTCCATATAGCAACCAAGGTGCAAGAGTTACTGATGGGTTAGTAACCGTGGAAGTCCCTGAACATGGCTTGGCAGAAATTAGGACTTCTCCCTGTGAAAAGGTTGCAGGGCCTTTAGCCCAACTGAAGGGTGTCTACACCAATGCACGCAGCATGGGCAATAAGCAAGAGGAACTGGAAGCTATTGTGCATCAGGATAATTATGATATAGTAGCTATCACAGAAACATGGTGGAACAAATCACAAAACTGGGGTGCTTCCATAGATGGATATAAGCTTTTCAGAAGGGATAGGCAAGGAAGGAAAGGTGGTGGG
>NW_010190536.1:10685-17318 GCF_000695765.1 Mesitornis unicolor | reverse complement strand
TAACGTTCTGTGATTCTGTGATTCTCTGTGATTTTAAATGAAACCTCAGTCTGTAAAAGATGGTTTGCTGAGTGAACAGTCAAGAATTACTGGATGGAGATATTAACTCTTTGAAGGATGCTGACTGTTTACTGTGGCATACCCATCAAATAGCTGACGTGATACAAATTGGGGCTTTGGGACACTTCCAGAGAAGCTGCAATTAGCTCCACTAATCATACACAGTATGCACAAACCTCTTCTCAGCTACTGCCAGCAAGCTAAGACACAGGCATCTATCCTACACTATTTATCAAGGATTCTTTTTACTGTAGTTGTTAAAGGTATAAAATGACTACCTGATGATGTTTCGCCTATCCTAATATGGGAGTTTAAGGCAGGCATGTTATGTCACCCTTTGGTAAGGCCTGTTCCATTATATGGCTACAGAGTACTCTGAAAGACTGGGTTAGACTAAGCATGCTGGTCTAGGCTGCAAAAGTTAGCTGAGACCAATTGCACAAACAGAAGATGCTTCTCATTGAACTGAGGGATCCTTCTTTTATCTCTTTCCTAGGAGGCAGTTCATCTTTGTCTCAATCTAAAGATTCATTAAATGATGCTACCATGAATCTCGGCTTGGATAAATCCTCAGAAACCTCCTGACACAGCTCACCTGATAGTTCATCTGATTTAATTGTTTAGTGTTTCTTGGTTATTTTCTTGCAAAACTATTATTGCGAGCCATAGCTCTGTGACGAATTGTTGGGGGAGCCTTAATGAGGAAAGCTTTGGATACTCTTCTTTCAGACTTTCACACACAGGAGGCACATGCTTTATTTACATGAATAACCTTGCAGTTTTTATTTGGTCTTAATAAATCTGCACAACTGAAATGCAGTTCTCCAGTACTTTCCTGCCAGCACTCCTGAACTGCATTTCCTGTTTCCTTTTTGCAAGGTGCATTCCTCCTGTCCAGCACTGAAATTGGCAATGAGTTTTAGCTGGTAAAGTGAAAATGTCGTAATTCAGGGAATGTAGATAGACATACATCATGGAGTCCAGGCAACAATAAGTAAGAAAGTTTGTCACAGAATGAAAGAAGATGCAGCTTTGGTGCTGTTACAAGGAGTCTAAATCTAAGAAGGGAACTTTTAGTTCTCTCTAATACATCAGTTCCCCTGGCAACATTTTCTTTAGCTCTAGAAATGTTTTGTCTCTTATCCAAACAGTTAGCTTAATTGCTCTGGTTATCATTCCGTTTATTCTAAAGAACTTTTCAATGTATGATAGCGTGCCAAGAAAATGTAAACATTATTCTCTACACTCATTATAATCGCTATTACATTTTTCATTATTGCTTAGGGTCGTGATTTTAGACTCCCCCCCAAGCTTTATATGCACAGCCAGATTCTTCAAGGAGTTCAAGCAAAGTGCAAATCTATCCAGAATTCCTTTAAAAATGGAGTGCTCAACACCTATCAGCCAGTACACAGCAAGTCCAGCTTTGGACATGTCAGACGAACAGCGCACAAGCCTTGTCAGTGATAGGCACACTCAAGCACTATGCCCAGGGCTCCAAATACGACAGGACTTCTCTGATAAAGCCAGGAGAACTACCACAGGGCTATGAAATTATACCCCTTTTCTTTCTTTCCTGATGATTGTTCAAGGTTGCCAGTTATGAGAAACGTTAATACTTCCACTTCTGAAAATAGAATATTAATTAATATTCCCTATGTGACCTGCAGGCATGATACAGACTGACACTGCAATGATGAGAGAGCAGATTATCACCTTAAAAGAAGGCATTATATTGGAAGAGCTGTGTCTTCTTTTGCATTTCCATGAAATTCATCCTTATGACTGACATCTTACTGCTCCCTCTGGGCATTAATTTAAAATCACCAAATAGAAATGGCAGGGGTTCTTTCTTAAAAATAAATGTCTCCTATGTGCTGTATCTGTGATACAGAGTTTGTGACTCAAAGCTGCCCTTTTGCACTAAGAGAACATAAGACCCTGGCAGAGACGGTTTCGGATATTCAATTTCTTTTTATGTGGCAGCGTAATGGAACTGCTCATGATCACTGCTGTATTTTGGCTTTCTCTGATAGAGGAACAGTGAACTGTATTTTGATATTCAGCCATTTGCTTTGCAACACTTGTGTACAAAACAAGATTCCCTAATAGCTTAGAGCACTGCTGAGTACTGAAAGATCTCAAGAATACAGTAAAGACTGATTTGTTCATAGGCTAAAGTTCCCAGTCCCTTCTTCCACACTGCACTTTCTACAGCAAAGTTGGAGAAGGCAGTATTGCCTCCAGCAGCAAACCTCCTGCCACCTCATGTATACCTGTAAGGCGTCACGGGTCTAGTCTCAGCATTAGGGGATGGAATCCCCAGATTGGGCTGGGAGGGAGAGTGACCACAGAGGTGCACAGCACACCTTCGCCCTCAGCACCAAGCTCTCCCCGCCAGCATCAAGCACTGCTATTCTGCCTCCTCCTTAGCCCCGGCAGGAGCAAGCTGCTTTACTTGCGCACCGCGGCTCACTCCCACTCCTGCCTCATGGCTCAGCTCACTCTCCTTTTTAAATCCCTTGTTGAACCTTTACTAGCAGAAGCACATGTAAAAGCTGCAGGTCCCTTTATGTACTGGAGTCAAACATTTACTTACAACTGCTGTTCCAGCAATAACAATTAAATTAAACATGAAGGGAACAGTGCTGCCTGGAAGATCTACAAGTTGGAGGTGTAACTCACACCACATAACTAATTTATGACATTCTGCGCCTACAGCTGTACGCTGACGGTTTGTAAGTGTAAGGGTGGCTGTGATTTCCAAGTGCTTCTGGTGACAGAAGAAGAGGAAACTGATTACAGGGGCCTCTATCCCTGCACCCAAAGCCACAAATTAAATGAGGTCAGGTTAGGTCAGTAGCTGAATGCAAGGAATGTTGTGTACATGGTTCAGTTGGAGGGATTCTAAGAAGGGACTTATTTTTTTTTTATTTTCACAGCAAAAATAATGCATTTTTGAGTTTGTGAAATGTAAGACAACAATATTATTTCCTCAACCATTGTAATTGCCCAATTATATTTTTCAGTGAAAATGTACTTGAGTGAACTTTTTAGAAGGATAGCCTTAAAGGCACTGTATTATTAGGCTTCAAGAAAAAACATCTCTTTGCTCAGCCAGAACATGTGCAAGTTCAGGTCTGTTTTTTCAGGCTCGATCTCTTATGTACTGCATATATCTAAGTCTTATGACTCAGATGCTTTCCTCTATCCAATGTGACATTTGTAGATACTTCTGGAAATATGCTGGTGGAATGAACTAATGAATTTAAGCCCAGCTGCAAACAAACAAGCAAAATACACCAGAAAGGTAAGAAAAAAGATAAAAGATAACGCTAGTAAGGGAGATGTTCTCTAGTTACAGGTTTTAGTTCATAACTGCTTGTGCTTGGCAAACAATCTGACAGCATTCAGTCCTTTGACATTTCCCTTTTAAGCTGTAGGGGAACAGTGCTGTCCTTCCAGGTCCCAAGGAGCATGCCAGTCAGCCACAGTCAGACAGTGCTGGCTACGGTGACACAGGCAAAATCATTTCAGGCTGGATCTTGGTATCAAGGTATCAATTCTGGTTAAAATTGTCTTTTATCCATTCCCTTGCTACATTTTTAGCAATCTTGGATTTGACACTCTTGTAATTTGTAAAAAAAAAACCAACCCATTCTGAATTCAGATCACAGCTTGATTATAAGGTTTTGGTTTAAAGTGCCTTTGACTTAAAGGTGTATCATGTGTAGACTGTTAATGGCAAGAGTGGCTACCATGGCAGGATTGCATGCTTAATACTTGGGAAAGCACTCCCATTTTTTTATCTTATTCTCTTTTATGGGAACCATGTATTTGCCTCAGGAAGAGGAACCAACAGACATTTTAGGATGTACATACTAAGGCATTTTAGAGAAGGTGAGAAAATTAATTTTAGCTGGAAAAAGAGCAGGCCTCTTAACTTGACAATATCCCAAAATGTTAATATATGTACAACCGAAAAGATAAGTGAACACACAGAACTGCGGTAACAAAATACTTTACTAAAATTATCATATGTTGAATAGTTAGCTCAACATCCTCATGTTCTATGCAAATGATACAAACATTGTCACGCATTTTATATTAACATTATACAGTAACCCGCACAAATCCGAGAAGAGCAGCATTCCTGTCAGATCCATCGCAGACGGTGAGCCCTTGTGTTCCGTTCAGCTTTTACGTAAGGCAAAAGTTTCATTGCAAAAACCTACTCTGTATTCTCAGAAGTGCCTGGAAGGGCTATACCTCCTCAGCAATACTGAATCAGATGAGATGTCTGACCGAATCCTTCATGGACATTGTTGAAAATCCTGACCTAAACTAGAAATATGTTAGTTGATGAGTTAGAATTGTGAAAGTTTTATTCATTTTTCTGTATTCAAAACCTAATCTTGTGTTGGAAGAAATAGAGTATGTGGAAATGCACCACCCTAACCAACTCTTAAGACACTCTCAGCTCTGATGATTTTACTATCCTTACTATTAAATGAGAACTCCTAGAGTAACTTTTTGGAGTAACTTTTCAAAGCTATTAGTAAAAAAAATGATTTAATGACCATCTGACCCAGAAAGCATAAAAATGTTAGGATAGTGCACTACTTTTACAGATAAACTTCCCCAAAATGCCTATATTCTTTCATTAGCCTACACAAAATTTTAAAAATAGAGCTATGTACACTGCAGTATTGTGTTTACAGTTCTAGTTGTATTTCTGATCTTTCTGTGGTAATCTTCCATAGGAAAATACACATGATCTGGCAAAAGGCCATTAATACTGTTTTGATTGTGTTAAAAGTCATATCTGATACCTAAGCTGCAGAAGCTAATTTCATTTAGCCAATACATACAAACTGACTAGTACAGTGGCTTTGTTTCAATAAATTTGCTTTACATGCGATCAGCTGCTTTTCTTAAATCACCTTTTCCAGCAGGATAACCTTATATTTTAAGTGATTAATTGGTCATTTGCTATATTCTTATTCAAAGCAGCTTATCGAACGAGGGAGAAGTATGAAATAAATTTCTAATTTATGTGAGCACAAAGAAAATCACATGTTGAGAAAAATAATGTGCAGCAACCTAAAACATTCACTTGGGAAGCTAATTTGCAAAAATAAGAGGGACAAGCTATCTGGATCTTTAGCTTTTCAACCTGTACTTATTTGCTCCTTATCAGACATCTAGCAGTGATAAGCCAAACACTTCAGATAGATAAGCAGGACATTAGATGCTTTTTTTTTTTTTCAGCAGGGACAAAATATTTCAAAAGCAATAAAGAGATAGGCATCTTGCACAGGTCACTTGAAATTACAGGCAGATATCCTGGAAGCGGTATCCAGAATGTGATGGCTTCTTAAAACATGCCTGAGAATCTTATTCCCAATGGCACAGTAGCTATGAATTTAGCCCCAAAAAGACAGGGGTAGCATCTGCAAATATGATTAACAGAGAATAGCACCATCTTCCCAGTTAGTAGCTATATTCAAGTAATTAGGCACACTCCTGAACTAAAACAAAAGCCACAGTCAAGAAATCTAGCAGAACCTGGCCCTCAAGGGTAACTTATTTTCTGATGATACAAAACCACAGACTGCTCAGGTAAAACATATTTTAATGCCACTCACAAGCATCCATCGTTCAATGAAGCAATCCAAAATACGATCTCCTAATGGGAGACCTTACCCTTTGATCACAAACTGAGCCTGACAGAAGACCAGCAGCCACCCCATCCCAGGAGCCAGGTGCCACCAGACTTCTTGGATCTCAACAAGCAGTGGAGGTGAACAAGCCAACACATCCGCGTGCAAATGAATAGCTGTTCTGCTGAGATCCAGGCTCCCTGGGACTGCACGGCTGGACTGGTCCTGCCAGCTGGGATAGGGTTGGCACCAGGCACAGAGGTGGAAGTGAGACCCAGAGGAACTGCAGAGAGAATAAGAGGAGGCCAGGATGAACATTATGCTGTCCCAGCTCACAAACCCTCTACCCCACAAGAGAGGGAGCTGGGAGAGTCCAGGAAGCATTCCTTTCTGCTGAAAATTTTTCCATAAATGAAAGCAATAGCCAGCTTACACCTTGGGTACAATAGCAATGAGCGGCAAAAAGACATTTCTTCAGGTTACATAGAAAGAATAGTGACTAAAATGGTGTTGCTATGCTTTATCAGTCTGACCCATTGCATCTACTTGAAGGAAGCAGCAAAAGTAGATGTGCTACAGCAGGGCTTTGAGTCCAAGGACTGCAAAGTTGAGGTGGGAGGCAGAGAGATGCTGTTCAACTCAGAGCTGGGCTGCTCACCCCTGACACAGGACTGCACACTAAGGCAAGGCACACACCTCCTTTGTTACCTACCTGGTCACCTGGATAGCCATGTCCCTGCAAACACCATATACACAGCTATTTTCTGCATGAGAAACTTAAAGAAGATTATTCTTCTAACAAACAATTAAACATTACTTCTTTTATCATCCGTTCTCAAAAATAAGTGCAAAAACTCAGGTTATTCTACATCAGAGGAAAATAGATAATATATTGTTACACTTTTCAGGA
>NW_010190536.1:879-10654 GCF_000695765.1 Mesitornis unicolor | reverse complement strand
TGAGGTTGGGAATAATTCCGCTGAAAGTATTTATGCTTCTGTTCAGACACAGGCAAGTAAAAAGAGACACTTTGACAATCCTCATAAATTTAAATAGAAAGAAACAATAAAAATAAATAACCCCAAAGTAATACAATATCTTTCCCTGTCTTTCCTCCATGCTTTTTACCACATTCAGTTTATGTGCCCATCCCCAAGGCCCTGCCCTGCCATCTGGGGGCAGTGTCTGGCCCTGGTTCCCCTCACCGGGCCTAATCCTGACCCTCACCTGTCATCATCACCAGAGCCCAGCCATGGCTGTCTTGACCTCAGACCTACCTCATCACCATAATATTGCCTTACAATCAGGACTCCTGTTTGGATCTGGCCAACATCTGTGGGTCTGTCCTGCTCCCTTGCGTGGGTGTGTGGGGCTGATCCTGCCGGCTGCTGGATCACCTCAGCTCCTGGCTCATTTCCCCTTAGGGAGCAGACCCATTTTTAACTGTCTGAAAAAAAAACCGTTTCACATATAGTATAGGCATTCAATATTTCTTTGCTGGTAAAACTGAACTTTTCTTTGCATGAAAGTAAATCAAATAAGAGTATTGCATAAGGCATGATTTTATGGACTCCTTTCACACTCTCTGTAGCCCAAATGTATTTTTCACTGCATCTACTGTAAAGACTCAATTCCTTATCTCCAAAACCTAAAAACATCCTAGTGATTTCATGAGTCTTTGCTTAGTAATGAAATAATAAATAAGGCTCCCGGACTGAATGATTACTTGGGCACATTTTCCCACTAGGTCTTGTTTAATAGAGAAAAATCCTCCTGTCTTCTCTTCCTTACACACCCATTCCTCGTAGGGATTTATCAGATGTACTGTTTAGCTCACTGAAAGTGACTCTAGTTCAGCCTTGGCAAGCCATTAAAAGTAGCTTTCAAGCAATCAAACTGGGACACAAATGTAAAAGATGTCTCCAGGGTCTGTTTTAATAGAAAGACCAGGACACTCTCCACTGAGCATGAATCCAGCTCTACCAGGTATCATTTTCAGCAGGGGTCACGCACAGGGAAACAAATGCAGCAGCCTTACATGTTCGCCAGGTGATCTGCAATATCTAAGGTTGTCTCAAGAGCAGTGCATGGGAAAATTCTTCCACCTCTGCAAAAAATTGTGTGGACTGAAGGAGGGATCTGTGCCAGTATGCAGCTCTGCCCACACAGAGCTTCAAGGGCAGGTCTGCAGCTCACTATGCCAGGAAGGGAACATCCTGACAGCTACAAACAGCTTTTCTTAAATGCCTGCACAGATGGGTGCAAACGTGATAATCTACCAAAAGGGACCAGGAAGAGGGTGCAGATTTCTGCTCTGAACAAGACTACTTTGACTTTTAGTTTGGCACTGCAGAAATGTTCCTGGTCCTGTAGCAGCAAGATTTGGAGAGCTGGTCTATGGAGAGGGCAGGTTCGCAGGCCTGCATCTTTCAGGAATAAAAAAATTAATTGTAACTTGTGTAGAGTGGGGACATAAATAGGGGAGAGTAAATGGGAGAGAAAAGAATTTGCATGTTCTTGGGCAGAAATACAGATTAAAATAACTATTTTAAAAGTCCTTAACATGATGAGTCTAGAGTTAGCTGGGAGTTTTGCTGAAATCAAGACCAGCCCTGTAAATGCAGACCATTTCAGTTTATTAATTCAAACAGGAAAGGTACTAGAGCACTCCATTATTTTCCATCGCTAAGTGATTCCAGTAGCTCAGCTGCTCAGACGGTTCTATTTCATGGCACATCACAATTTTCTTAAAGCGAGAAACAGAGAACTTAATCCTTTCTGGAAAAAACGTCTGCTCTGAATGAAGCTCCTCCAGCCGAATTTTTAGTTTGGCAAGGCACATTCCTATGAATACATCCTCCAGTTTAATGAATGAAATGCTCTCTGAAACATTATAGATCTGACTAGCAACATCAGTGGATAAAACATAGCCAGTCCCAGAACAAAACGGCGGGTAGGTCTTTCCCGGATACTCTTTTCTACTTACGTACCACTTACTCCATCTTTCCCGTATAGGGTACTCATGCAGTTTTAAAAAGCCTGTGAAGAATCTAGTGGTCCTCTTTTTCCTTAGAAGAAGCTCAGTGAGGTAGAAAACATTGACAAACACATCCGTGTCCGTTTTCATCACAAAGCTGGACTGGTTACAAAATCTGTGAATCCATTCAATTCCCATCATGGTCTTCAAAGTCAAATTGTAATACGTGTCTGTAAAATTCTTTTGAATAATGTCTTTGTACTTTTGGCTTTCAGCAGCAATATCAGCCTGCTGGCTGAGATTCACAGTGCTTCCCAGGAGGAAATACGTTACCAGGCGCTTGCCGGCGACTGTTCTCTCCTTCCCCCAGGTTTGCCGGATGGCCATCCTGGCGTCAACATGGTGGTACGAGGATGCCACAAGCAGGACAAGGAAAGGTGGGTTCGTATGGCAGTCTATATCCGGGACATGCGAGAAGTTTCCTTTGATTCTCCTAAAAGTCTCTATGGGGAGTATGTAATCTTGGCTGTTTTCACAGAATATACAGAATTCAGTCAAATTGTTGTAAAAAACCCAGAAGCTAGCACAGCTGATCACTACAAGACAAAAAAACAGCCTGAATTTTCTGAAATCCATCTGAAAGAAATAAGAAGGAACAACACATTAAAAAAGAATAATAGTACCTAGTTCCTTTCATTGCTGTACATTAAACTCCCTACACAGGGACATAAAGCCAGGTCGTCTCTAATTGAAAGCTACCTATTTCAGGGGACTCAGCCACATGCATTTTTCTTAGTATCATTCCCACAGGATGCTCTGTTAGCAATCAAATTCAAACTCATGCTTACTTGAATCTGCCCCCCATACCAGCATATCCCCACAAATCCACACAGGCAGGTCCACTGATACTGGGTTACCCTGGCTGAAGCTTCAGACCTCCTCCTGTTTTTCAGCATCTTACAAACCATGACTTTGACCCACCAGGGCTCTCACAAGCCAGAGAGTGGAGAAGCAACATCAATGTGCCCACGACATATGAGAGAAAACAACAGAAACAGGTTTTTATTTAAATACCATGTTTCTCCATTTGTTTGAAAAGTGCCTGTGTCCCAGAGCCAGCAAGTGCTGGCCAACGGTCAGACACAGCCAGGTTCCTCCCATCTTCACATTCTGTGTCTCCTATGGAGCTCTTGCACCAACACAGAAGCTGCTCCTGAACTTCTTGCTGGAGGGGCCGTGAGTCACATATTTGATGTTGGGTCAGCTGCTCAGAAAAAAAACCAACAGTGGATCAAATTATTTGGATGTTTCACCTTTTGTAGAGTCTAGGTGATTCACTAGGGCATGCTGAGGTGAGAAGGGGACTGCCTGTACCTCCCTTTCTTTTCTAGCTGAAAGAGTTCCAAACAATAACAATGTTCGTTCTTTCATCCTTGTAACAGATTAATGTGCTGTGTATCTAGTTACAAATCTAACATACATTTTGAGAGAAAGAAAAATTATCAAAGCAAACTTAAAAAGGTCACAGTGCCAAAAAAATTACGCATCTCCATAAATCAACCTGGTGAGAAGTGTATAATGCTTCAGGTACTCATTCCATTAACCCACAGGTGCACCGACTACTATTTTAGAGCACTAGATTGGGGGAATTTTTACCGGGGGAAGTGCATTGCCTTCCGCTTCACCCTTTCTTAACAAAGAATTGGATCTGGCTTCCCATCTAAAAATAAAGCAAAGCAAGTTTACAATCCCCAGAGCTGTAGATTTCATGGAAATCTGATGTCTGCCTTCCAACCAGGAATGTTCTGCCTAAACTATGCAAAACCACGTTAGTGCCCTCCTTTTGCTCACGTACACCTTTCCAAGCAATGAAAAAGGTTTTGCATTGCATGCGTAAGTTCATTTTAAAGTTCAGACGGGTGTTCCTGGTTCCAAATCCAGTTCATTTTACCCATAAGAATAGTCCCATTAATTTCAATGACTATTCTCAAAAGCATGAAACAAGTAGAACTGAAGTCTTGGTTTACTGAAATTCCTCCCACAGTGAAAAGCATTTTTGCAACGATTCACTAATGAATTTTGAAAATATTTCAGAAGTTCACATTTCTTCTGCCACTTACAGTTAAATTAGCTTCATCTTTAAATAGAGTATTCATCAGATCTGGTTTTTCTTGTATGCATAGCTCACAGTAGTTTTGAGATTAATTTAAAATGTGCTTTAATTAAATACATATGTAAAAATGTGTGAAAATATACTTATGCATGCATACACACACACACAAAATATTATACAAAAATCTGCTCTGCATCTGTTCTCATGTTCTTCAGTGGCCAGGAAATAGCCTTTTCAGGAAAGGATGATGGACAACTGAGCTGCAGAATGGGTTCACTTCTGTCACTGGCTCTCACAAGACTATTCAAGGGTCTGACATTTCTCTGTCATGAGAATTCCAGAACCTGTACAAACAAAAGCCCTTCAAATACTGAACTAAGAAAGTAATTGAGAGCAATGTTCTATTAAAATCCATTAAAACATCTTCAGAAATACTCAAGAGCATAGCATAGCATAGCATAGCATAGCACAGCATAGCATAGCATAGCATAGCATAGCATAGCATAGCATAGCATAGCATAGCATAGCATAGCATAGCGTAGCAACATAGCATAACACAACTCATTTTACCTGATTTCAGTAGACTCAAACTGATGTGACTTCGCCATATTTACTTTTTATTTGTTTCTGGGTGTTGCGGTTTAATCCCAGCCAGCAACCGAGCACCACACAGCTGCTTGCTCACTCCCTGCCCCACCCCCAGTGGGATGGAGAGAAGCAGAAGCACAGAAGTGAGAGAACTCGTGGTTTGAGATAAAAACAGTTTAATAGGATCTCAAAGTAAGTAATAATAGTAGTAGTAGTAATAATAACACAAAAAAATGAGTGATGCACAGTGCAATTGCTCACCACCCATTGACAAATGCCCTGCTAGTCCTGAACAGCAATTGCAGCTTCCTGGTCAACTCCCCTCAGTTTATGTGCTGAGCATGACGCTACATGGTATGGAATATCCCTTTGGCCAGTTTGGATCAGCTGTCCTGGCTATGCTCCCTCCCAGCTTCTTGTGCAGCTTCTCTCTAGCAGGTCATGGAAACCTGAAAAGTTCTTGAGTTATTATAGGCACTACTTAGCAACAACTAAAACATCAGTGCGTTATCAGCATTGTTCTCATACTAAATCCTAAACACAGCATTATACCACTTACTAGGAAGAAAAATAACTTTATACCAGTTGGAACAAAAAACAGGACATGGGTTTCATCACTGGTAAAAGATGTAAAAAAAAATAAAAAATGTCCCTGTTCTAGATGGCTGGGAGACCAGTCCCCTAATGTATAGTCAGGCATGTACTTAACATTCTGCCTATCCAGAGCCAGACTCCCCTTTTCAGACCATCTATGAAGAAGCATACATTATACAGACATATAAACACACACACACACACACATACACACACATGCCTGGGCAAAATGTACATAAGTTGTAAAACATATTTTAGAAAATTGGCAAATAATTCACATTTCCAGGAGCAAAGGCTGATTTGGTTCTGGCTTTGTGAAAACTGGAAAACACCAGGTTTTGTCATCAGTTTAATCACCGAAAGCAAATTTGGGTTTATCTGAAACTGGTAGGAATGGTGTTCTTTTTTTCTCAAATGAAACATTTGCAATTACCCACAGAGGCATTTGCAGAGTGGATTAGAGAGAAAAGCTTGCAAGGACCCAGACTGCACCAGTAACACTTTTGGTGTTCCCAGTTTGGTGTTTCAGCTCTCTCCACATCCCCAGCTGTGTGTAGGAGGGAGCCATCCAGATAACACACTGCACCCCACTCCAGGGATACAACCCAGCTGCAGCTCCTCACCAAGAACCCCAGCCTTGCAGGCCCATTGTTCTGGTTTTGGGTTTGGCTGGGATAGAGTTAATTTTCTTCCTAGCAGTAGTCTAGTGTTCTGGATTTAGCCTGAGAATAATGTTAATAACACACTGATGTTTTAGTTGTCACTGAGAAGTGCTTACACTAAGACAAGGACTTTGCAGCTTCTTAGACTCCCCTCCCAGCAAGGAGGTTGGGGGTGCACAAGAAGCTGGGAGGGGACACAGCCAGGTCAGCTGACCCAAACTGGCCAAAGGGGTAGTCCATAAAATATGACATCATGCTGAACATGCTTAACTATAAAACTGGGATGAGTTGGTTGGGGGGGCAACAACAGCTGCTCGGGGGATGTCTGGGCATCAATCAGAGGATTGTGAGCAACTGCATTGTGCAGTTATTTTGATGATTCTTTTATCATTATTATTATTTTCCCTTCCTTTCCTGGCCTATTTAACTGTCTTTATCTCAACTCATGAGTTTTACCTTTTTTCTGGTTCTCTCCCCATCTCACTGGGGGGCAGTGATTGAACAGCTGTGTGGTGTTTAGCTGGCTGCTGGGTTAAACCACAAACCCCATGCAAGCCCCCAGACCAGGTGCAGTGGAGTTCCAGTCTCTCTGTCCATACAGGACTGCACCCTGTCTTCTGTCACAACCCCATTTCTTCCCTGTTTCATTCTCACAAGTCTTTCCCCAGTATTCCGTAACTCCCCCCTCCAGGTAAACTCAGCAAACATGTGAGAGAGCATGTAGGTGCCTCAACTGATGGCCCGTCTTTAATTTTTCCTCCTTTAGATCTCAAAAAGAGAAGAGTTGCCCCAGATGCCCCCAAGGACAGCAGGAGCCTGTGGTGTGATGGGGGAAGGCTGTTGGAAAGGAGCATTTGCACAGGCACAGCCTTTGTGTCCCAGGAACCCAAGATTGGTAAAACTCTACAAGGCTGACATCTATTGAATGAAAACCAGGAGAAAGGGTGACAGAGAGAACATCAGCTTCCTCTTGATGAGGCTATTTTTGTTTTAAAACTACCAATTTCCTTCTTGTTATCAGGTGAACAGGGAAAATTTTGAAAGTTAAAAAACACTTTATATTAACACAGGCAGGTCAGTTCCTTAGACAACTTAAGTTGTTATACCTGGGAATTAAATCACCTTGATATTGTCTCCTTAGCCCTGGCACGCTGAGCTCCTGTCCTGTCCCTCACCCCACCTGCAAACAGCAGGTTTAGCTTCCTGGGTGAAGCAAACTCTCTGCCTCCCCCACTGCCAGGAAAAATGGCTTTGCATGAAGGGTGGCTGAAGAACAACAGCTTCTGTGGTGTTTAAACAGGACAGCATGGCTGTTGTTTTAGCAAACTCTCACTGCCTAAGCTAAAGTATCTTGCACTACAGCAGAGATACAAGCATAGTTTGGGTGTGACTGTAGTTTCTAAACTATCTGTCATCGTATCTTTGCTCCTTTGCCTGCATCTGACAATACAGTCTGCAATTCATGATTTCCAGCCTGCGTGCATGTATCTCCATGGAACAGTCCTGGAGATGTTAATATGAAGTGAACGGTAAGTCTACAGGAAGTAGACAGAAAGCAATGGAGAGTTACTAGCAACCAATCTCTTTTCTAGAGGTCATTTTGAACAACATCCGGTATTTTTGTATCAACACAAATCTTTCTGGTTTTATAGAAAATCATTTTGTGTAACGTTATACTCGAGTTTTCCATCTGATCTGAGTCAGAAATTGCAATTTGTCATTATCTCAAGGCTTTTTCCATCTCCTATTGTTCCAACTGCAAAATATTTTATGTAGGGCATTGCCAAGAAAATACCTGCTGCTTGTCCTAGGGAGTTGTTTGTTTAAACTGACCGGCAATGTTTCATGGCTCCACACACATCCAAATGGGGTTTGCATGAAAGCCTGGCACCCAAGCAATGTGGGCAGCAAGAGCCTGCAGTCCAGTGCTCTTCTCACACATGCCTGAAATGACCACATGAAGAAAATAAGAAGGCAGTCAATATCTGTGATCCAAATCAGCAAAACTGCATCCCTCTACTTTGCAAGGATCTATTTCCATGAACTTCCTCCTGCATTCTGCTATGGTAAGCAGACTGGCTATAGGGTCTCTCTGTTCACACCACTGACTCTTGTGTAGCTCCTTCCTGTGATGAGGCTCATGGTAACTTCTGTGACAAAGCCTAGTTATTCCATCAAAATTAATCTGACACCTCCTTTAGGTCTGTTAATTAGTGTAATTATCTAAACGGCACCAAGTGATCAAGACTATATGCCACATAAATCAAGAAAAGCAATCTGGCCCAAGGCTGAGAGAGGTAAGTAGGTCTACAGTCCCCCTGAGAAACAGATTCAAAATATCAATTTAAAGAAATAAAGTTTTCTTATTTTTTCTGGGACAAAGCTACAGTCATGCCACTGAGTTCAGTGGACGATGGATGCTGGCTTTGCATTGAGGTCACACACATGATCTAGGGAACAATCTGAACCACAAGCGACTGACGTGCTTGTGACCATCTGCAAAAGCTATCGTTTTGTAAACAAAGACACAAGCAGCTGTGACAAGGCAGACCCAAAAGCAGAGTGATTTAAGTGTGCAAACAGGAGTTACAACCTCAAACACTGCTCAGTTAAGGTCAGCAGTAATATTCCCATTTTGCTTTCCTTATAATTGAAAGTAATGTGCCCTGGTATAAGTACTAATAATACCTGCTAACTTTTGATTTTCCTCAGAGTAAAACCTCTTGATTGCTTTCTCAGAAACTCAGCAGGACATGAAGAGGGATTAAAGATGCATAGATAATAAGAAAATATCAAGTACAGCAGCAAACATTTATTTTTTCCTAAATCACAGAATCACAGAATGACAGAATGTTAGAAGTTGGAAAGGACCTCGAAAGATCCCCTAGTCCAACCCCCCTGCCAGAGCAGGGAGCAGGGGCCAGATTGGAGCTTTCAAAGATGACATCTCCAGCAGTGGGTCTAGGAGTGGCCAGGCCATCATTTTTACAGGGACATACGTGGGTAGCCAGGTTTCCCCCTTAGCACAAGCTCAGAAGTCAGGGAGAGATGATTCTTCTGGCTCAGCAGCTTTCAACTGTTCCCCCTCTCAGAATCACAGAGTAACAGAATTATTAAGGCTGGAAAGGACCTCTGAGATCACCAAGTCCAGCCTATGACCTAACACTACCACACTGGCTAGACCATGGCACTAAGTGCCACATCCAGCCTTTCCTTCAACACCTCCACAAGACGGTGACTCCACCACCTCCCTGGGCAGTCCATTCCAATGCCTCATCACTCTCTCCGTGAAAAAAATGCTTTCTAATATTCAGCCTAAACCTCCCCTGGTGCAGCTTCAGGCTATGCCCTCTTGTCTTGTCATGAATTGCCTGGGAGAAGAGCCTGACCTCCACCTGACTATAGCCTCCCTTCAGGTAGTTGTGGAGAGTGATAAGGTCCCCCCTGAGTCTCCTCTTCTCCAGGCTAAACAACCCCAGCTCCCTTAGCCTCTCATTATAAAACTTTCCCTCTACTCCCTTCACCAGCCTCGTTGCTCTCCTCTGGACCCGCTCCAGCACCTCAATATCCTTGAAGCAAGGGGCTCAGAACTGTACGCAATACTCGAGGTGAGGCCTCACCAGTGCTGAGTACAAAGGGAGAATTACATCCCTACTCCTGCTGGCCACACTATTCCTGATGCAGACCAGGAAGCCATTGGCCTTCTGCTGGCTCATGTTCAGTCGATTGCCAACCAGTGCTCCCAGGTCCCTCTCTGCTGGACGGCTCTCCCGCCACTCTTCACCCAGTAACCACGGCGC
>NW_010190536.1:338-771 GCF_000695765.1 Mesitornis unicolor | reverse complement strand
CCAAAAGGCGCAGGGAGAGTGAGGGGGCCCCAGCTCCCCCTCAGTGAGGGAAACGTGAGCTCCTGACGGTGGTCAGCGGTGACTGACTGGGGGCGGGGACAGGACTGACAGTTAATCCCCTTCGGTAGAAAAGCAGCCCACAGGGAGCGCGAGCGACCCGGAGCGGCGCGGCAGTTTGCACAGCAGTTCGCGCAAGCAGGATGGGCGCGGAGGGCCGGACTGGCCCACCAGGTGCTGGGAGAAGCAACCAGCTAGTGACGCGGGTGTGGTAGCTTGTGTAGTAGGGCGCAGAGATTGTCACTTCTTGCTTGCTTGTAGATCCTCACGCTATCGCCAGTGTCCCAGGCTGCTGCTGACCATGGTCTCCTCCAGAAAGAGGGCTTGTCTCAAGAAGACCGTGGAGACTCAGACGGAGGTCCTGCCCCGAACCGTG
>NW_010190536.1:0-240 GCF_000695765.1 Mesitornis unicolor | reverse complement strand
GCATGGTGGTGAAACTTAAGGAGGAGGTTGAGACACTGAGGTCCATCAGAGAGTGTGAGAAGGAGATCGACTGGTGGAGTAACTCCCTGTTGCGCCACTCAGAAAGGCTCCAGGGGGATACCCCGCAAAAGGGGATGGACCCCCTGCCCTGTTGGGTGGAGGAGGAAGACCCGAGACAGCCCCTGTTCCGTCGCTGTCGAGTAGGGGTTGGGGACCAAAAAGACGATGAGGGTTGGAAGC
>NW_010190535.1:0-4936 GCF_000695765.1 Mesitornis unicolor | reverse complement strand
TTCCAACCCCTCATATTCTGGGATTCTGTGAAAGTCTGCTGAAAGTTTCCATGGAAGGTGGGGGTGAGGAGGATTCAATGGCAGAGCTTTCACTTGATGGCATCGTTTTGGCAAAACCTAGGAGCCAAAGGGTTTCTGAATTGAGTTCAGCTTCTTTTTATTCAGCCCATGTTGCTGAATTCACCAGATGGATCCTTCTGAATCTTCTGCCAGGAAATACAGGATCTGCTGGTCGGGAGCGTTCATTAATGCTGTGTAACGCACACTTCTGTGCGCTAAGGTTGTAAGGATGGAGTCGACCCAGGGGCTTGAGGGCTGCAAGTCAGATAAACCAGCATTAAATAATGAGAAAATCTTTTGTCCTTTCAAATAGTGTAGAAATCAATTGGTTTTTTCCAAGACTGAGCAGAATAGGATGAAACTCCAGCGTCAAAGAGCAGGATGCCGGGTTTGAGCCTGCTGTTGTGACTGTTATGGTGCTACACCCTGCTCAGGAGGAGCATCCCAGTGCCAGCTTTCCAAGTCAGCTTCATTCAGAAATCATTTCTGTTGACCCCTGGCTCACTCAAGAAGAAGAGCAAGCAGAAGTTTGCTTCAAAATCAAGTAAAAGGTTGTTGTTTTCCATCGTTTTACCCATTTCTGTTGTTCTGTTAGACTGTAGCACACATCAAAACAGCTGAGCAGCCTTGTCCTGGACCTGAATGTGCAGAATTAGCTCAGGGAGCTGCGCTGAAGGAACCCATGTGATGCTGTGGTCATCTTAAAAACCCAGAATCATTTGGGTGGAAAAGACCTTCAGGATCATCGGGTCCAACCATAACCTGTCCCCCCACTAAACCTCATCTCCCCATCTTTTAAACACCTCCAGGGATGGGGACTCCACCACCTCCCTGGGCAGCCCCTGCCAGTGCTTGACCACTCTTGCAGTCAAGAAATTCCTCCTAAAATCCAACCTAACCTTCCCCTGGCACAACTTGAGGCTGTTTCCTCTTGTTCCATCACTGGTTACATGGGAGAAGAGATCAACACCACCTCTCTACCCCCTCCTTCCAGGAGCTGCAGAGAGGATAAGTTCTCCCCTCACCTCCTGTTCTCCACTTGAACCCCTCAGCCACTCCCCATCATGCGGCTGGCCCAGACTTCAGCTGCTCCAGACCCCTCCCCAGCTCCATTGCCCTTCTCTGCCCATGCTCCAGCCCCTCAATGTCCTTTTTGGGACCCAAAACTGAACCCAAAACACATCTTGCCTTCCTCCCCAGTTTGAGGACCAGCCTGGTTCAGTTTGCAGTGGTTCTGCACCGATGGAAGCATCCTTGGCTGGGACAGCCACCGTGCAGCATCACCCCAACCCAAAAACTCTGCTGGGGTGTTGTACACGTGGATACGCAGTCGTGCATCCATTTGTGCCTTCATCTCTTGGACACAGAGTTAGAAATTTTGGATCTCTTGTCCTTTGACCCATCTATAAAATGTACAAGTTGTTGCATAAAGGTGCTACGCGCGTTATTTAAAATATCTTCTGGTTTGCTGAGCGATGAAACAGTTGGTGTGGCTTCACTGCTGCGTGTTTCCCTCGGGTTAGCTCGTACCCTTTTATTACCCTGGGGGCAAAAAATACACCTTGTAGCCATGAAGATGAGGTCTGAGACAAGCCTTAAACATTCAGAAGTAATTGAAGGTTGCTGCGGGCGCCTTCCAGATCTGCCGCAGCTCTTGGGACTGCGCAGGCGCGCGAGTAAGAGGGAATAGCGGCTCTTATTTAATTTTCTTAAAGCTTTATAGTCTATAGACTTGATGTTTGATTACAAGAGATTTGTTTTCCCCCTTTTAAAGCAAGTCTTTAAAGAAATACGTGGGGATTTGTTCAGCTCTGGTGTTGGCAGCGTTTCCAGAGCTCCTCGAGCAAGAAGCTCCGGTGAGGAGGGGTTGAAGTTATGGGGCTTTCCTCTAAGAGCTTTTAAAGCAAACTGGTGGAAGGTGGGACAGCTGAAAACGGGATTTAATCGGTCTTTAAGTGGCATTCTTTGGCACCAGGGCTGTAACCAGTCCCCAAATGCAGCTGTGAACCGGAAGATGCTTGCCGGGGCAGCCAGACGTTGGGTGTTGGATTTCCTTACCTCGCCGTCAACCTTTCATTTTTGGGCCATTGTGTTTGAGGAATAAAAACGCTTCCTAACCAAAACATGCTGAGGAACTGCTGGTTTATATCCCTTAATTTTAGTGAGCAGGGAAAAGGAAATCCCACTGCTGGTTCCTCCTTGTTCATAGCTGTTTCATCCCGAGCGTAGTACATCGGGATGATGAGCTGTGCAGTGCCCTGCCTGGAATATATCTATGAAATATATGTATATATATAAAATATATCTGTCTATATATAGATATATAATATACATATCTCCCAGGATGGTTATTTGGTGGTGGTTGTTTTGCTCCAGTTATTCCCTTTTCCATCCAAGCTCCTCCGATTGCAGCCCAACTTGCCCAGACTTGCGCTGCCCAGAAGCAGGAGGGACCTTTGAAGCTGACGTAAAGCAAGGAGTCATTTGGGGAGTAACAGACTCCGAGGATGGAGGTTAAATTATAACCCTGCGCCAATACGCTTTTGGTTTCTGAATTCCCGAGGGGGAAGGGAAGGAAGCAGGAGCAGGATAGGGAATTCCTGCCGGATGGAGCAGCCCGTCCTGCTTCGAAGTATTGACCTTGGGGAGAGCGCTGCAAGCAGAATAAAAGCTGTTCCTTAATAAGAATTTATTAAAATGCTTCAGGACCTCGTGTGCAGTCCCTGGAGAGCTTCCTCTTATGGGGAAATAATGGACAACCTCAGTCATTGTGTGCTAAAAAAGTGTTTCCTTTTTTCCCCTTCTCTTTTGCAGATTTTATATTCAGAGCGCCCATTAAATTAAGCAAACCAGGGGAACTCCGAGAAGAATACGAAAGTCAGCTAAGGAAGGTACGGTATTCAGTGTGATTGCTGTTTTCCTTGCAAAATAACTTGGATTTCCTGCAGGAATATACCTATAAGGAGACTTGAAGGGCTTTTCATTCCTTTTTTTTTCCATAACAAAAGTCATTTATTCCCTATTTATTCAGCCAGTTCGGGAAAATATTGGCAGTAATCGAGGGTGTAGAAGCCAAGTTTTGCTGTCTTAGGCTGCTTTCCAGAAGGTGGAAATGGACCTTCCTTGGTGGACCTGGAGCGACTGCTTGGTTGTACAGGGTTTTATTAGAGCATCTTTAGCACAGGGTTTATTAGAGCAGCAGTGTTCGTGGGTGGAATCGCATCAAGGATTTGCAGCAGGAGGCATCTCCTTGCTCCTGCAGTCACATCCTTCTCAGGCCCAGTCTGAAACAAGAGCTTTCTCTCTGTTTTAAGGCAGAAAAAACCAAAAAGATTTCCATTGCATCTCTGTAACTTGGTAAAACATCAGCGTTGCCGTTCGTAGCTCCTGCATCCGTTGTCCCTTCATCTGCCAGGACCTGTGCACCATCCTGCCAAGACCACGTTGACTCTGCCCTGCTGCTGGTGTCACTGTCAATAGATTTCATCACTGTTTAATCTCTGTTTTTCTTTGAGATGGGGTCTGTCTTCCCACTGCTTCATTTACCTGCTGGGGAAAAGGAACAGGGATGTTTTTCATCACTGAGGAATTTTCTTCTAGGGGTTTTTACTTGAAGATCTCAACAACCGTGGAAAGCGCCGGGAAGCCGATGTTTAGATAGAAAAGAAAATAACCACATCCACTGAGTGATGCTAAGTAGGGTCATACTGCTTAGGTGATATTGAAGGTCAATAACTAGTCTGGAAAATGCATATAGGTGAGGAGACAGCTCAAAAATGTGGAGGAGTCTTCTCTCCTGCTTCTCTGTCTGTGGAATTAGCAGTGACACTGATGGGCGCTGTCACTACAGGTTATTAGGATCACTTTCACAGCATCATTAAGGTGGGAAGAGACCTCTAAGATCATCAAGTCCAACCTCAACCCAACCCCACCATGGCCACTAAACCATGTCCCCAAGTCCAACATCCACCACTTCTTGAACCCTTCCAGGGATGGGGACTCCACCACCTCCCTGGGCAGCCCCTTCCACTGCTTGACCACTCTTGCAGTCCAGAAATTTTCCCCTCAGATCCAATCTAACCCTCCCCTGGTGCAACTTGAGGCCATTTCCTCTTGTCCTATCACTGGTTACATGAGAGAAGAGACCAACACCTACCTCTCTACCCCCTCCTCATCTAAAAATCTAGTTAATTAATTAACTTAAACGTGCATCACTACATTTGGCAATTCTTTTCACTGTAACACAAGGGTTACACTCAACCTAAAGGATTAGTACACTCAGGTTATCTTGGCTTAAAGAAGAAATAAAGCATTTTGGATAGGTTCTTCCAGATGCCTCCAGACTGATGCGTATCTGGATCTTCAGGAAGCATTAACCATCTTTTCTGCCATGGTCCATAAAGCTTTTATAGGAGCATTGCATCCGTGAGGGACAAAGTGGGTACTTTGACACCTCTTGCTAATCCTGATCGCTGCATTACCGACTTTAAATATTATATATAAAGTTCATTTGAAGGGTAGTCAGGCTGCAGCTGAAGAGGTTTTTTGCATCTACTGCTTGCCTTCAGCAAAAAGATACCACATGCAGTCCAGTGCCAACACTTCTCACTTCCCCACCAGTCAAAAGGAAATACTTTTGACGTGTTTCTGGCATTTGGGGTGTGTGTTGATTTCGTTCCTCTTCAGCCTGCTGCCTTCCCCTTTTTGCTCACTGGAGACAGGTTTCTTTCTCCTGATGACTTTTTATGAACCTCATCTGAAAGAAGCTGGTGTAGTTCCTGACTCATTGTCTGAGACGAGAGGGCAATGTGATTTTGCTGACAAAATGGCAACTGATAGAATCACAAAATCACAGGATGGTTTGGGTTGGAAGGGA
>NW_010190534.1:0-2169 GCF_000695765.1 Mesitornis unicolor | reverse complement strand
ATTACTATTTGTTCCCTGACTTGTGTCTGTCGCATACTCAGTGCCAGCCTCACAAGACCAAATTTATTTCCCCATTTTCACAACAGGCAGCTCTGAGGGCCACCAGGGCTGCCATCTGGGCTCTTGGCTCCTGAACATCCACCTGCATGCTGTGGCTGTGCCTCCAGGTCCAGGGAAGATATTAATAGATGGGAGCTGAGACAAATTGTTTTCTGCTAGTTTGTTCATTGAGTTTGTCTATACAGGGAGACTGGATCCATTTGTTTCACAGTCAGTTCCCCAGGACCCCCAGGGATATCTCTGAGGTCTTTGCATCACAAAACACAGTTATGACGTCAAGAATAATATCACAGGTATTAATAAAAACAAACAAACAAGTAAATAAAACTTCAACCAACAAAAACAAAACAAAACCAACAAAAATCAAAGGAAATAATATAATGATGCATATGAACAAAAGCTAGTGCTGGGATTTCCTGAGCTACCCTGGGAGTCCTGTGAAGATGATGGGCACATATTGTTGCTGGAATAGTGTGTATTCAAATATTTTCCACAAGGCATCCTTGATCCCTTGGTTTCTCATGTCGTAGATAAGGGGGTTCACTGCTGGATGCACCACTGAGGATAGGAGAGATCCAGAGATGAGGAGGAGATGAAGGAGGGCTTCTGGTAGGCAAATGCTGAAGTACTTAGAAACAAGGTGATCACAGCCAGGTAAGGAAGGCACGTGGAAAAGGCTTTGTGCTGACCCTGCTCAGAGGGGATCCTCAACACAGCCCTAAATATCTGCACATAAGACAGCACGATGAAAACAAAACCACCAAAGACTAAACAAACACTAAAAAAAAGAAGCCTGACTTGCCTGAGGTAGGCGTCTGAGCAGGAGAGCTTGAGGATCTGGAGGATTTCACAGAAGAACTGGTCCACAGCATTGCCTTGGCAGAGGGGTAGGGAAAATGTATTGGAAGCATGCAGGAGAGCATATAGAAACCCACTGCCCCAGGCAGCCTTTCCTATGTGGACACAAGCTCTGCTGCCCAGGAGAGTCCCATAGTACAGGCGTTTGCAGATAGCAATGTAGCAGTCGTAGGCAATGGCTATGAGAAGATAAAACTCTGCTGTGATCAAGAACACTAAAATAAACACCTGTGCAACACATCCTGCATAGGAAATGACCCTGGTGTCCAATGAGGAATTAGCCACGGCTTTGAGGGGAACAGTGGAGATGGAGTCCAGGTCAAGAAGAGAGAGGCTGAGGAGGAAGAAGTACATGGGGGTGCAGAGGCAGTGGTTGCAGTCTATGGTCATGATAACTAGGCAGTTGCCCAGGAGAGCAGCCAGGTAGATGCCCAAGAAGAGCCAGAAGTAAAAAGAGCTGAAGCTCCAGTGTGTCTATGAATGCCAGGAGGAGGAACTGGGTGATGGAGCTGTACTTGGATATTTTCTTCCTCTGGGCATGGGTGACTGTCCAAGGAGAAAAAGTCAGCAAAAAGTTAGGACAGACTTCTTATAGAATCACAGAATGATAGGTGTTGGAAGGGACCTCCAAAGATCATCCAGTCCAACTCCCCTTGCTAGAGCAAAGCCAGTCGATTTCTCATAAAATTTGACACCTCACCCAACCAGTTAAAATGCATTTATTTCTCTGGTTTGTGATGGCTGACTGTGTAATAAGAAGCAGGACTGTGGGCTCCCAAGGAGTCATCTCTGCTCTGCTGTCACGACAAGGGATCTCAGATTTAAAAATATATACAAGAAGGGCTCCAAGGAGGACCCAGGTAATTATAGGCCCATTAGCCTCATGCTGATCCCCGGGAAGATTATGAAGCAAATCCTCCTGAGTAATATCACCAGTAAACTGGGACATGTGATTGGGAAAAGCCAACATGGATTCACCAGGGGCAGATCATGCTTAACAAATCTGATTGCTTTCTATGACGGAGTGACCCATTCGGTTGATGCAGGATGAGTGGTGTGCCCAGACTGCTAAATTCGGTTCAGTTGATGTGGGGCGAGCAGTGGATGTTGTCTACTTCAACTTCTCCAAGGTTTTCGACATGGTGCCCCACAGCTTCCTCCTTGAAAAACTGATAAACTACAACCTCAGTAAGTGGTCTGTGAGATGGGTGGGGAACTGACTGATGGGCCGTTCCCAGAGGGTGGTAGTAA
>NW_010190533.1:0-580 GCF_000695765.1 Mesitornis unicolor | reverse complement strand
TGAATTTGAATTTACTCCCTGTGAAAGTCTGAAAGTGAAGGTCTCAGCCTTCAGTAGCAACGAAGAACTGACTCTGTGTTTGTTCAAATTGCAGGGAGTTTCAAATATGAAAGCAGTCACAATTAGAGGTGAACCTAACACATTCTAGCTCTCTTACACACCTCCAGATCTGAGGGTAATTTAGAAGCCGATGAAAACTGTTTGTTCTTTGGCTCATTCCTCAGTATTCATAGTCCTCATATGAAGATCACTGCAGGGTTTTATGAGTTAAAAATGTGTCCATCTAAGAATGAATGACTGTGAAAAAGTTCACATGGATGACAATGACTGAAAAATACTAATTTAATACTTTCCATTTTGCTCAAGTACCAACTACCTTTAGAAATATATCTTAATAAGAGTATGATGTAAGATGCAAGGTGTGAGTAGGATATAGGATATGACAGAGATATTTTATGCATGAGAACCATGTATCTTCTACCTTATGTAATTTGCAAATTATAGATTCTCAAGTTTTAGATAGAGGTAGACTGTGTAAGGCTGTGGCTCCTTGTGTTCAAGCAATCTGTCATACACAGAC
>NW_010190532.1:11132-35737 GCF_000695765.1 Mesitornis unicolor | reverse complement strand
GGTAGTGCTCCGGAGCCAGGCGGTTTTCCGCTTCCTACTGAGGTGGTAGCTGCTGGGAACCGGGACAGTGCCCCAGAGCCCTGCCACGGGGGTAGCCTGCGCGCAGGTGACTGCGGGGCCTCAGATGAACTCGAAGGCTCTCGTTTGCCCGTTGGAGCCGGCACCCAGACGGCCTCCGAAGCGTGCTGGAAGAAGAGGAGACCCTTGTTGAAGCTTCGCCCACAGAGTGACTCAGAGTGACTCAAGCAGTTGCCTGTGGGTAAGGACTGGTGTCAATGTTCAGTCCCCTTGTGTCCACTGATCAGAAGGCCCAGTCATCTGTTACCCAACTTGCGTTCCCCTGGAAGAGTTAGGTGTTTTCCAGAATTTCCATCAGCATCCTCATTTTCTGAGACCATGCCCTCTGCAATTGCGTGTTGACTAGATTGAGCATCTCTGGGCAAGCTCCTTCGGCAGAGCTCAGGGTGTCCTCTCAGACTAGGCCTAGTCTGATCGTGCCTTTCATCTCTACTACTAAAGGAGGTAAAGCTTAGTGTAATCTTAGGGGGTTTTGTGGTTTGGATGGTTGGGGGTTTTTTAGCTTTTGAAAATATTTGTAGTGCTAAGATGCTATTCCATGGCTATCTATAGCCTGCCTGTAATTACCATTTCCCTTCTGACATGAGCTGGCTGATGTCAGCCAGCTAAAAGTGACATGAAAGTGGCTAGGCTGTAAGGGCACACACCAAGCTAGACGTATGCCAAGTACAGAATGGCTTGAGCCAGCTCTAAGAGGTAATTCAGTACCAAGTTTTTTCTCTCATTGCTAAGCTTTGGAGCTATATACAGACCAGATGAGGACCTGCAAAGTGTGGATGAAAAGCAAGTTGATAACCAAAATGCGTACGCTTTCTCTCAAACTCCATATTGCCAACTTTTTCAATTTTATCACAAGTTTCATAATCGTCATTCTTCTTAAAGCTCCTTGGATCAAGTGGTTGTGCAAGAATTTCTGCTTATATTCTCACTGTTGTGAAATAAAGCTTGAAAATGTGACTGGAGTATTTATTTCAGAGACAAAAGTAGAAAACAGACTAAAGGTCCCAAATTGATGCATTTTTTAAGAGATGAGGCTAATTCATCATTATGAGTATTTGGGAATGACACAACCAGCGAGACAAGAAAGGGAGGGAGGGAAATGAAGCCAATGAAATGACTGATTCTGTAAGTATGTGCAGAAAGGCAAATTTTCACATGGAGAAAGTCTCCTCTGCCCAGAGCTATAGAGGGCATTTAGGGCCAGGATGAGGCCAACCGGCAGAATTTTTTCTTCTACCATAAAGCAAACCAAAAAGAGTCTACCTATAACAGCAGGCACTCTAAATGCAAAAGGAAAAGACAGAAAATTAAATGTAACTGCCTAGCTTGATGGTCCTGCATTTAAAAAAAACCAAAACAACTGTCCCAGTTGTTTTGTTCCAAAATCAGACATATTACTTATTATGGTTCTTGAAAGTTTGCTCACATAACCGATGGATGAATTATTGTCTAATATTTACAGACCAAGAATCATATAATGAGGGTATCTCACATAACATGTGAAAGGCCTTTCGAATAGTAAAAGTTGCATGGAGTTAACCAGAGTAACTGCTGGGTCTGCTGTAGAACTTAGGCTGGTTAACATGAGTAAAGGAAACCGGAAATGTTCTTAGATGGTGTGAGCTGGTGGGCGGCTTTGCAGACAAGTGGGTGTAGAGATCTGTTCACTTGTGGCCTGTGCATAGGATCCATTCCACAGTCCTTATTCTGGAAAGGACTGGAAAAGTTTGTACAAGGAATTCACAGTCAAGTGTGCAGTAGGAAAAACCTTTCTTGTTGAGGAAATAGCCAACAAAATTTCCCCTCAGACTGTGTTTTCACTGTGAAGGACTCTTCATTATTTTTGTATGCCCAATATGTTTGCATTATCTCACTGAAGTTTATAAATGTGCTTTTTCCAAACTCCTGGCATGGAGTGGGACCTCATCTCCAGTGCAGCATTCTGAAAACTTGGAAGCTTGTCTGATGTTAGTCCCTGAAACTGAAGCAAGATAAATTCTCTCAGAAGTTTCCCTATCTCTTCAGTGAGAAGAAGGAAGTGGCAGCTTGACAGATGAAGAGATTTGAGAAACAGGAAGGGATGAGGTGGTTCATGATGACATCAGGGTTTAGAGACACAGAAACATGAGAAGAGCAACCACGCAGAGCTGGAGAAGGCAGTGCCAACAGGAGCTGAGGGAACTGATAGGAACAAGGAGCCAGAACAGAAGGGAATAAGGAAGAGGGGATATGGAAGGGCAAGACAAAGGTTTATAATCGGTGTAGAACTGAAGTCAGTCTTCCCAGAATTGTAGTCAGGATTCCTAAGTTTCTCTGTTGGCCAGCAAATGGTTTGAAATCCACCATTTTCCAGCAGCTTATCCATTTAAGAAGACATTTCTTCTGCCAGTATCTTTGGTTCAAGTGATAAAGTTTTACTTGTAACTCAGAGGTCCCACGCTGCTGATGACCCTTGGGAATGCCACTATGATTCCATGGTGTAATTATCTGTGCTTTCTCAAAAAATCACACACAATTATATATATATATATATAAATGACAACACATCACTTCTGGTTTAGATAATAGTCTCTGTTGCATCTTCTTTCATTTCTAAAATCGCACAGAATCACTCGGTTGGAAAAGACCTCTGAGATCATCACGTCCAACCGTTCCTGTCTACCCACTGAACCGTATCCTTAAGTACCTCTTCTACCCGCTCCTTAAATACATCCAGGCATGGTGACTCCACCACCTCCCTGGACAGCCTGTTTCAGCCTCTGACAACCCTCTCAGTAAAGAACTTCCTCCTTATCTCTAACCTGAACCTCCCTTGGCACAGCTTGGTGCCATTTCCCCTTGTTCTATCCCCCATCACCTGGGAGAAAAGACCAGCACCCACCTCTCTACAAGCTCCCTTGAGGTAGTTGTAGGTGGTGATGAGGTCTCCCCTCAGCCTTCTCTTCTCCAGGCTAAACAACCCCAGTTCCCTCAGCCGCTCCTCATATGGCTTGTTCTCCAGACCCCTCACCATCCTTGGGGCTCTCTGATCCATGTAATCCATGCTATGAACAAAATAAAAGGAGAATCTTAAGGAAAATAGACTGTATACTAGAAGAGGGATTATGTCAAACAGAATGAATTAAGATTGTATAAACAATGCTTTTTTGGCAATTTCTTATTTTTGAGAGCTTGAGTCATGATATGCATTAGGAATACATATATCTGCATTCAGTTGCCAAAAATACATTTAAGAGAAAGCAAATGGTTTGCCTGGCTGTTTGTGTTTATATAGTACAGAGTAAATACTTCCAATCAAATAGAAGAGGTTCACAGTAAATGGAGAAAGTGATGCCGTTTCTGAACTTATTAAATTTGACAGTCAAACTTTTCAAGTTATCACAGGAAACATCATAAAATACAGTCAATTGATGTCTGCATTAACCTTAAATGAAATTCAGAGTGCTTACTAACTAAAAATGTCCAAGATGCTCCATCTTTCAAGAAACAACAGACAACTGCAGATTTGGGACCTTATTGTCCTGCCTTTAAGGAACAAACAAACTGTCTCGCGTAAGAATTTGCAATGCCACAAAGAAAACTTATTTCACTGCTGTTCTTTCTCCTCAGAATACCACTGTCTTTAGTATTTGCTGCAGCTCCTGTCACCTGAATAGCACCTCATACTTTGAAGTGGGATGGGATTTCATCTTCTTCTTCCTGTGTTCCCACTGTTATCTGCTGGTTTTATTTTCTTGCTTCTACCTTTAATACCTATTTCCTTCACAAATGTAAAAAGTAATTCACAGATTTACAGCTCATTATGTAAAACCCATTATTCCCTGAGCCGTCAGTCTGGCTATGCATGTTAGAGGCCGTATCTACAAGCCCAGAGATCCAGGTTGGATTCCTAGAAGCACAACAAATTCCTCAGAAACCACAAAGCTGACTCATTTAGAGTACTTCACGTAATAACTCAGTACAGCCTATCCTGCCACCTCAACTCTGTAACATAAAATTAAAAGCTTGATGCAAAAGCCATAACATCTAAAAATACCCTTACGCTTTCTTCAGCAGGCTTTGAATTAAGACAGAGGACATGATGTATTCTTGATAACATCTGCCAGCTTTGCTAGATGGAGAAAGAAGCTCTTGGTTTAAAAAAAATAGAACCCAAATTCTTATCTCTGCCAAGTGAAATTAATATTATAACCTATTTCTGAACTTGCTTCCTTTTTGCTTGAACCATAAAACCAAATAATGAATTTCACTTTCTATTTATACTCAGTTTCCTTTTCTGATTGTCATGCTCAGTTAGCCTGGGTTTCTAGAGCCAGGCTGAAGCTGTGTGCAGCCTGATGGATCCTGATGGAGCAACCTCTGGGATAGGGATGTGAAAATAAAGCTCTTAGAAACAAATGATGGATTAAATTTTTCTGTATTTTTTAAGATCAGGAATCTGTTCCCGCCTGAGTTATGGGAGGATCTCCCTTGAAATTTTAGCTGGAGTGGGTCTTGACCATAGTCAGGCAAATAATCAGAAAGCAGTAGTGGCCCTACTGATCACATTAGGACCAGCATCAGCATCTTTTACCACTAACACCGATTTTTGTGCTAATCACATATGTGCTCATCATCTCTTTTCAAATAATTCATGTGGCAGGAATTACAAAATCATACCATGAAACGTGTGTTTCATCCTGGCATTGATGGGTGTAACATATCTTTCAGCTCTCCCAACAGAATAAACCTTCGTTCATGGAAAAAACCATGCAGAGCCATACATCATCAATGTGTTCCACATCCTAAAATTACAGTTAAGCCTTCCTATGAAAAATGAATATCTGAAATAATTATTTAAACATATGACTGCCTGGCAAACAGCTCATGACTTCTTTGGGAAGTACTACTTACTGAGGGCAACCTCTTTTCCCGCCATTCCAGCAACAGAGGGTTTATTGTCATTGTGTCTAGACAGTTGCTTCCTTGAAGAATATTTTCAGCCAGTCAAACACAAAAGATATAAATAAATATTTTCCTCAAGGAGGTGGTCAATATGTTTATTAAACCCTCTAGGGAACACAAATAAGATGCAATTAGAAATCAATATTTTGGTAGCAACAATAAAGGCTGCCATTCAAGGATGGTAAAATACCTTTATTTCCTTGTGGGAGAATAACACTTTTTCAGTATCTTTAATCACAGAATATCAGCATAAACTGGAGCAGTTTCACTGTAGTCAGTCAGCATCTGTTACAGATTCCAGTGCTTCATGGATGTTTTTTTCTATGCTTTGTTTAATAATTAATCATAGGAAATAGTCTTTTAACTACTAATGAAGAAAAATCCATCTTGCTATTCATGCTCATATCGAACAGCACTTTCTTTAAAATAGCTTCACTGAAGTCAAGAACATGCTCAAGCCAATAACGTGTTTCAAGTCAATGAGGCTTCTGAAGCAATTAAGATATTCCTCAAAGCGAGGGAGGGGAAGCGAACGGGACCTAACGACGTCCCTGACTGTCGTCCAAGTGGCCTTTTTTTTTCCACCGGTTCTCCCATCATGGCCCAGGCTCTGAGGCTCCTTTGTTCTTTCCAGAGCCCAACCCCTGCTAGTGCTGAGGAAAGCTCTGTGAGCGCACACTGTCTCAACAGCTGTTGAAGGAGCTCTTTGCCCTGTGTTTATTCTTTCAGCTACAGCTTCATTAGGACTCGTCAGTAGTGTTTAGAAACTTGTCCCTTCTTCCTTTGTGATCTTTCAGGTTTGAGTTCATTTTACGTTGCAAGAGGACAGTGTTGATACTCTGCAACACACTTGCAACTTTTTTGGGAACAGCTATAATACTGCATTTATCAACAGATCAGTTTTATTTTTTTTCACTTTTTAGGTGTCTTCATTTTCATTGTAATTTTTATTTTAAAATATAAAAAGTATTAAGCAGAAATGCATTATTTCAAAATGTAAGGCTATGGCACAGTAGAGTGGGGGTTACAGACAGGGACAGCACAGGATGAATGCATCAGTTGAATTTTGTCTCATTGAGATTCAGTCATTTTGAAACCAAGGTTCTAGTATGGATTCTTTGTCTAGGCTCCTTCTAGTTAATGAAGATAAATAGGAACTCTAGAGGGAAATTGATGCAACCCAGTTTACCACTTATTTTAGGGTGCATTTTGCATAATCCAAACCAATTCTAGATGCTCCATCTCCTTTCTCCTCCCATCTGCTGTCATGCCTACCAGAAATGTGCAGCTGGAAGTCTGGAGGAAAGCGGGACTGTCCCTTTCTGTATCTGCCTGTAATTAGATCACATGCAATGTAATATGAAAGGGGACCCTGAGGGTGTGGTTTGATGAGCAGCTGATCTAGCAACTCACGACTGTTGTAAGGGTGGTCCCAGACTTCCTTCTCATTTCATTGCTTCCTACCCTCATCCCCAGGTCACTCAGCCTCTTTGTTTGCCAACTCTGCTGCACATCTGACACCTCTGTGTTCCAACTGCACTTGCTAACTCACTAAAATGTATTCACTTTTCTTTTACTGGTTTATTTTTCTGTTAGGTTATGAAGGTGCCTCCAGTCACAGAAGACTTTTACAAGTGCCACAGCCATTGCAAGGAGAAGTGGTGGTAGTGTGCAACTAGCAACAGGGAGGGGAACTAAAGAACAGAAGACAACCTCCCTGTATTGACACCAGTGAGGTGTTAGACCTGCCTGGTGCATTCAGAGCCTTTGCCAAACACTTTCCTCTGACTCTCAGGTTGCAAGAAACAGTTGGTTTTGCCCAGCATTGCTGTTTTCCATTGCCTGGCCACCACTGGCATAGTTTCCAGGCCAAATAACTGATCCAACCGAAAAATAACCTTGAAGGGAGAAAGGAGGAAGTAGGAGGGGGTGGTTTCTGTAATATCAGCTACCCATCAAGTTTATTGAACCCTTATATCAACAAAAATGAAGAACAGAACAGAACAGAACAGAACAGAATAGAATAGAATAGAATAGAATTCTATTATTTGGTTGGAAGGGACCTACAGTGATCATCTAGGTACTCTGCAGAACTTGGAACAAACCACTCATGCTGGGCAAAGGGCCTCAGAGAAACTGCTTTTCTTGATGATGTTGCTCTGTTGGGTCAATTTAACTTTGTGCCAAACTACAGCCCTAGGATGGAGTTAATTGTCCATGGAGGCACCCACTTCTCTCGACTTTCAGTAAAAGGAGCCTAGCTATCAGCTCTTAGCTGATACAAGTCAGGTGAGTAAATCGCATTCTTAGCATCTTTGGCCTGATTTCCTGTTTCCGTCAGGATCAATAGAAACCACTAGTTTTTAATACCATATTTCTGTGCTGTAACAATGATTCCTTTGATACCATGCAAAACTTTAAATACATTCAAATTATTATCTCAAAATCTGAATACATTTCCCTGGCACATCCTAAAAATATCTTTTTATTTATTATATGTGTTGGTTCCAAACAAATGTCACATTAATAAGCAGAGAGGTTTGGGTAGGTGTACGTCATTAGTCACGCAGTGGCTTCTTTTTCCAAAATACTTCTAGAATTCAATCTGACCTCTTTTAACAATGAACTATTTATAGGATTCATAAGGGCCTTATCCTCCAACCCTGACTCAGCCAAAACTCACCACTGACCTTGACCTCCTGTAGTCTATTCTTATAGCCTTACTCATGTGAGGAGCTTTTATTTGCTGGCCTGACTTGAGGAATGTATTCTTATGAGTATGATTTTGCAGCCTTGGTTCCCGGCTCAGTGGGAATTGGTAAATGTCACAGAATCAAGTCCTAAGATGCATATATTATTTTTACAATACTAAAAGCATAAAACCAAGGCAAAAGTATGCAACTAAGTTCTGCTTCCAGTACCACATCTATAAACTGAGTGTAATTACATTAGGTTTTTACATCTACAAATGAAAGCATTGAATTCTCCTTATTTTGGAAGAGAGTGCCTGTATTTTAAGAAAAAAGCAGTCCCTGCATTTCTGAATCATAACAATTATTACTAAATAAAGTAGCTGTTTTTTCTCAACAAGATATAACTGGTTTTAAATAGTTTGGGGCAGGGGTTTCAGTGTTAGGTGATTACACTAGCACAGTATGACAGTGGCAAATTTTTTGCCTCTTCTTCTGTAACCTCTAAAAAACTCATGATCTATAATTAGTGCCAATGTCCCTAATAATTTTCACTTTGTCCTTCTCATGCAGGATGATACTTTTTTAGAAGTTAATATATTGTCATTAATGGAAATTTGTAACAAGATATGTTGTCTGTATCAAAAAATACCATTAGCAGTCTACTATCTTTCAGTTTGTTTGAATGACACTTCCGATTATAAAGATTATCAATAGGTATACTTGATGTGTCTTCTTTCCAAAATATATTGTGTTACATATCTCTTTCATTTTCTTTCTTATTTTCTCACTTTAAAGTGGAAGAGTCCAACTTTTTAGGTGTTTTTTTAAGTCCCCAGTGCTTTTTCTTTTCACATCTAAACCACTTCTTTTTATTTCCCTGGATTTCACTGTACCTGGAAAAGTGTGTTTATTATATACTTGAATCATCAGCATATTATGTGATGGTCATTTGTAGCTCCTGTATTTGCTTTGTTCTTTTGAATATAAGCATGCAATGAACAGATGTTTTCTGTTAGCTGTCTACTATGATGACTCTGCTTTTTTCTTGAGTAGTTACACTAAAAGTGAGAGCCATTATGCTTATGAGTAATTGAAGGAATTTCTTCCAATCAGCGCTGTCATGCATTTATCAGCATTTGACTTTATCTGTCTGTATTGCCAGTTAGCCTAGTTTCACAAGCCCTTGGAGCTTTTTGTATTCTTTTTTAGTTTTAAGTGAAATTTGTAAAGAAAATTGGTAATTTGCAAATGTTGCCAATGTACAACATACTTATTTTTCCAGACATTCTAATGTATAGATAGATACCTCCTCAAAGTTAAGTGGTAGCATTTCATTCTACAGTAGTTGCCTTCCTCTGTGTACTTAGTGAGCTGTGCTTGATCATCGTGATAGCAGTGCAACGTCTTCGAGATGTGCTTGGAGATCATATAGAAGGTGCTTACAGGACAGACAGAGTTTAGCTCCCTTCTCCTCTTGTTTCTTTTCCTAGCTTCTTCACACCATGAGTGTAATTGCCACAACTCACTGTTTAAAAAAAAAAAAGGAATCGGAGACACATACATATTTCCTTGCTTCTGAAGACCCATAAATAGCAGAGGCACAGGCAGAAGGGAGTTGCCCTTTTTCAGCTATGTTGAAAGCTGAGCTTTAGCTTTTTTTCTCTACCAAGACCAGGCCAAGGCCATGGCACAAAGCAGTCCATGTCTGCCTTAACTAATCTATTACAGGCATCAGGGGAGTCAGTTCTGTTACTGTACCCCAGGACAATTCGTGTCAGCGAGGTTTATACGTACAAGCAGTATCTACAAGGGGACTTGCTTGCTTATTAGTTGCGTGAAGGTTCCACATAGAATCATAGAATGGTTTGGGTTGGAAGGGTCCTTAAAGTCCAACCCTTATGCCATGGGCAGGGACACCTCCCACCAGACCAGGTTGCCCAAAGCCCTGTCCAACCTGGCCTTAACCCCTCCAGGGAGGGGGCATCCACAACTTCCCTGGGCAACATAGATAAACACTACTTTTAGACCTGGGTTCATCACTTCTATCCATTCCAGCTACTTTGTGTAGTCCTTATTGACACTAATGTCCTACAAGAAACAGTCTTCATGCTTTATAATTTATTTTTTTCTAAGGTCTCCAGTCTCTCTCTATTCCCTCCAAAACATGTCTATCATAGATATCTGTGCCAAGTTCCCTACAACTACATACTGGCCAGCCTCCTTCTCTGTCTTTTCCTCTGCACACTCCTCTCCTTTAACCCCAGTCAGCAAACACAAGCATTGAAGTCATCATATCTGACATGCTTACAGCTTACATCTGCCCTGGTGTCTTATGAAAAGCTGCCTTTTTTACTTTCCTCTTCCTCTTCCTCTTTCTCTCATTTTGGGCTATTGGCTCCTCATTCCACTACAAATGCCACCAGTCCCAAAACAAGGAATGCTGCAACTGGGCTTGATTCTACCTCCTCCCACAGCACTACTTAATTGTCCTTATCATGGCAAGAGTACAAAAGTTGAAAATGTATTTAAAATTGCATATAGATTGCATTGTTGTACCCTTCAAAATTGTCAATTCCAAATGCTTCTGAAGGTGCAAAGACAAGCCCTGCAGTTGTCAACTGAATATATTATGGACCTGTCTTGGACGTTAGGTTTCATTCCAGTCTTTAAGAGTCAGGGACTGAATGATGCCTCAAAGTCTAACATTTAATATTCCAGCATATTCAGATTAATTAGAACTCTGCATATTCTTGCAATCCATAGAAATGTTTAATTCCTTTTTAACTTTTAGGCTCAATGACCTTTTTTATCCAGAATCTAATGACAGGGCACATGAGAAGTAAGAAAGTGAATTCTTTAAGAAACTACCATCATTTAATTGCTTTGAATTAAATTCAAGCTCCTGCTCTGTCTTCCCTACAGTACTTTTTATTCTTCTATGCTCTTTCCTAAGTTAATCACAATTAAGCTTTTAATTTTCTCTTCAGAGAAGATGCTTTCCATGCTCTGGATCGTTCTTACAGCCCTTCTTGAATGTCTTCTGAAGAAGGCCTTTGAAAAACTTTCTTTAAAAAACAGAAGTAAGGTACATGCACTTAATTTTCCATTTTGTCAGCACACTTAGATGATAAGGAGCACGGTTTTCCTTTACATAGGCATAGATGCTGAAAAAAGCATATATAGAAACATAAAAGAGTAGATTTCCTTCTGTTGTAACTCTTCCAGATAATAAAAATCAGAGATCAAGACAATCTACAACCTATTAATTCTTTTCGGATACAAAAAAACAATTTTGTGACAATTAGTTAATGATATAATAAATGTTAGGAAGTACATATGTCTATTTAATTCTCCTGATAATTCTGTGTGATGTACTCTGGTTTTTGTATTAAGAAAAAGAGTGCATAATCATTCTCTAGTCAGGATATTATATACATTTATCACGTTTTTCTTCCCTGTCATCTTTATTCCAAGCTGAGGAGCCTATTTAATGTCTCTTAATGTAAAAAGCTATTCTGTACCTCTTACCATCCTTATTACACTTCTTTTTTTTCTGTGACTGCATATTGTATTTGAAATGGGATCCAGAGGCTTTATTCTTTGTAATTGTTTTTATTTTCTTGGGAGTCTCACTGATCCACAATTTGTATCTTTAATATTGTAATAAAGTTCTCTTTGTAATTTGTCTTTTGTCAATGCCTATTTGCTTGTCAAATTCTCACCTAGGTCTTCCAATTTCCATTTTATCCTTTACTTACTGTAAGCAGCGTTTATGAAGGCATGTAAATGAGTGCTTTGCTTTTCAGAGACGCAAAAGCTATCTAATGCTAATTATCAACTGTAGTTCACACATTACTTTTAGCTTTAGCTCTAGGGCAGGCAGCAGCTGTCTAGGATGGCAGACTGCTGGAGACAGCAAGATCACTGTACTTGGCACCGTCCACACTGAAGGCTTCAGAATAACAAGATGAACTGAGTTCCTCAGTCCGAGCTATAAGACACCACAGCATCATGTGAACCTCATGAGGCACAACAAGCCCGAGTACGAGGTCCTGCACCTGGGTTGGGGCAATCCCCAGGATCAATACAGGCTGGGGAATGAAGGGATTTAGACCAGCCCTGCAGAGAAGGACTTTAGGGGTACTGGTGGATGAAAAGCTGGACAGGAGTTGACAATGTGCACCATGCTGGACATGCATCCAGCTCTGGAGTCTTCAGTACAAGAAAGTCATAGACCTGTTAGAGCAGGTGCAGAAGAGGGTCACAAAAATGTTAAGAGGGGTGGAACCTCCCCTGTGAAGAAAGGTTGAGAGAGTTGTGGTTGTTCAGCCTGGAACAGCCTTTCATTACTTAAAGGGGGCTTATATGAAAGATAGAGAAATATTTTTTTACCAAGGCCTGTGGTGATGGGACAAGGACCAATAGTTTTAAACTGAAATGGAGTAGATTTAAATTGGATATAAGGAAGAAATATTTTATTATGAGGGTGGTGAGACACTGGAACAGATTGCCCAGTGAAGTTGTGGATGCCCCATCCCTGGAAATGTTCAAGTTTGGGTGGGGCACTAAGCAACCTGATCTAGTGAATGATGTCCCTGCCCATGGCAGGGAGGTTGGACTAGATGACCTTTAAAGGTCCCTTCCAACGTAAACCACGCTGTGATTCTGTGATCACTACTTGCCAAACCCATTTTCTTACCACCTTCTTGCCCAGCAGAAAGAGAGTGACTACGCAAAACAGCAGTGCCCTGCAGTGGCAGTAGGGTTTACATGTTCACACATTCCTGGTTGGGACTGTGGGTAGAGATACATGCAGGGTGGTGCTGGGCACACAAGCAGTGGGACTATGGATCCTGATTATGGGAACAAGGAGCTTGCTTAGTTTTCATGCTCTGAAATGTTTAAGGACCTTGAATTAGATACACTGAACTGCTTTCTGGCCTGAGAGCCTAAGGAGGTTTGCTAATGAGTTGTATGTCTCATATTATTCAGAGCAAGTGTTTCTACACAATTTTAGTTTAAGAACTCCATGAATAATAGCCTTGAGTGGTATTCTCAGGCTGAAAAAATAATTTACATAAAAAATGTAAGTACAGCTTTAAAAAAACCAGTGTTAATTATTTAGGAGCCAAATGCACTGAAGAATGCCTTAATTCTTATTATCTGATTGTTGTGTGACTTCCCTCTGAAGTGAGGTTACAGTTGTTTGGGTACCTCAAGGACACATTGCAGTTTTAACTTATTTTATTTTATTTCTACTATATCTAACCTGAACTTTGAATATTCTGGGCTTTAAAAAATATTTATTTTTGTTAATTACAACAATCTTATCCTTTATTCTACACTTTCATTACTAGCACATACTCTGTATCAATATTAGTCTCCTTTTCTCAAAATCCTGAAATAATATATTTGGCTCTCAATGTAAAGATCAGCTTCATAGGTCATTTTAAATATCAGTACATCTCAAATTGCCTGAACTAAAGCCAGTGAAGTCAGTGGAAAGTAATACAGCCTACTGCTGATCTGTTTTTTGTCATTTCTGGAAAGGTTTGAAGTTGTTTAATGTATGGAAAGTTTGCAAAAGAGTAACCTTTCTTAACATGTAGGTGGAGTTAGAAAATTTACTCCACAAAATGACCCAATGAAGTAATTGACAGGGTCACCAAGGAGGGCTGGCAACATCCTGCAGAGCCACACTTCAGCTTGCTGATCAGGCTCTGTTCCTGCCACTGAGAAATGCCTTGAGGAGCACTGTACAAGCATACAACATGCAAATCTAACCAGTGATTTGTACTTTTTGTAGTTCTCGGATGACTAAGAAGCCAATGATCATGAGTAATGTATTCCAGTCTTTTATCCTATGTCTTTTTACCTAAAGATGGGTTTCCCAAGACATCACCTTCCCCAAATTGTGAAGAGCGGAGAGCACTTTTCTGTAGAGATCCTTTCAGTGCTTCATTTTCAGCTGCATCAGTCTGTGGAGCCACCACTTCTTGCAGCACACCTCATGGGCTCACCAGACGTGCACAGTTTAGTTCTCACTTTCAAGCAATTGGTGTAGGTAAGCACATCTGTTGCAGTGGACTGCAAACACTGTAGGAGTAGCTCCATGTCTGTCAGCTTTCGTGGACTAGCCCCATTGCAACCTCACTGCAATGACTGCTCTCTGACCACCCTTTTAACAAGAGCTGTCACAAGCAGGGGGAAGCTGAGTGTTTTCAAACATACTGTTGTTCCTGGAAGATCAGTTTAGTCACAGATGACTGGTCTTTTCAGGTAAAATGCTGTTAATTCACTTGTAAGTCCTGGATGCACAAAATTTGGTGTAGCTATGTGACTACTTCGGAGAGTGAAGAGTCATCTCCATGAGAAGGGGATCAGTGTGAGGTGAAAGTCTTTTATCTTCTCCAGTGGGGGATACAAAGTTCTGAAACATAGCCAAAGGCTAATGAAAACATCCAAGTTCTTGGGAATTACCTAAGAAACTAAACTTGTTAAACTATTTAGCCAGAGGAGAAAGAAGGGAAGGAGTTGTTCCCCACCAGGTGCTTTGCAGTTATCGATCCTGGAATACAAAGCCATGCAAGCAATGTGTAAGAATCGTGAACTAAACTGGCAAAATGATTGCAGCCCATGAGCTGGGCCTGCTACTGAACTAAATTTGGCTTAATAGCCCATGAGGGTGAATTGTGTTCATAAAGGTGAGGAAAGCGTGTGGGTTTTTTTAAGGGTTTTTTGGGGCTGAACTAGGTGGGTATAAATGCTGCAGAAGCAGAAAAGCACAGGAATTACTGCTGGGCCTGAAAGATAAAGCTGCAAAGTTTAGCATAACTATGCATATGTAAGACATGTATCATTTTTGCTTGAGACAGGGTATTTTTGAACAGCAAGAAGTAGGTATGTTAGGGTCTGTAAGTACCACAGTAAGTATCTTTTATTTTTATTTGCCCAACAGAGAAGAGAATGTCATTGTAAATGAACTGGCTTATTGGTTTCAGACTGTCCCAGATGCTAGGTTCATATTTCAGCTGCTGTTACCCCATGAGTATACAGCTGAAGTTACTAGGAGTTACGTTTTACAGCATACTTTCTAAACACCACTAATCCAATCTTTGGTTAGATTTTCACCTCTCCCAACCCATCTAGAATACAGAATAAATGCAAAGAGAATTACTGGCAGATATTAAAGTCTTGGAAATAAAACTAATACATATAAGAGCTGGGAAAAAATTATGTGCAGCAAAATTGCATTAACATGATTAGCGTAGCATCTTTAAGCTTTCTTTTTTAATTGAAACAATTCCAGAATTAGAGTCACTTAAGGCTTGTCTTCAGGCCAAACTGACTGCAAAATGTTTCAGTTTCAATAAACCACTGTTCTAAAACTGGTAGGACATGAAAAACTTCAACAGAACCTTATTTAAATATAGTAATGACCGATTTTGGTAATGTAACATATATAAACAAGAGGTCCATCAGTTAAGTTGGCAATTTTGAAAGATTTCCACTAAATACTCTGAAATCATCTGAAGAATTTGAGAAATACAGATACTATGCACTTATTTCATCTGTTATTTAGAGAATAAATGTAGCTTACTTTCTACTGTTTATTTTCTGCTAGTATTTTTTATTTGTGCTTGAATGTGGTTGGTGCAGTAAAGCTTTTGCTCAGACATCAGCTAGAGTCTTTTATTTTGTTGGCTACTGGCCATGCCTTTGACCTGTGCTGGATATTTACTGGTGCAAAACTGGAACATAATTTGGACCAGAATTTGATGTAGTGTTTGTAACATTTGCGTGCCATTTGCATATTTACAGATTATACTTACAGGCAAAGTATGGGTGCACATTTGAAAATCGACTATTAGCTTTCTAGACGCTAGCTAATGTGGGAATAAAATCAGGATTTAAGGGAAACATTAATGTAGTTTGTCTCCTGCTTTTTTGTTTGGTTGTTGGTTTTTTTTTTGTCTGATAGTAATTATAATGACTGTATTTTTTTCAAAAGTGCCATTTCAGCTTTCAGTTTCTAATTTTACAGCATTAGATGGCAAAGACTGCATTCAGGTCAGGGTTTGTGTTTTTACAGAAAAACATCATTTATACCATGAAAAACACATGAGAAAACTCTAGTCACAAATTTGCAAAAATTGATGAAAGCGAAAGTCAGGTTTATACACATCAAAGGAGTTACACCAGTGAAGAATTTGATTCAGAGGCTGAGCTCTAGCTACTCAAAAGGATTTACCCTCTCTGAAGGGGTGATTCAGACAACATGACTGCAACAGGGCATCAGTTTTCAGTTTGGTTCATGTAAACTGTTTTTTACCAGAAGTGCAGGCAGTTAGCCATCAAAGTGGCGAAACCAGGAATGGATTGTTCTAATGTTTATGCAGTCAAAAAAAAACAAGCAGAAACCCTTCAGCCACTCTATCCCACTTTGTCAGCTCTTCTGAAGTCTTGCAAAGACAGGGTGATATGAAATATGTTTCATTTACAATAAAGCGTTCCCAGAGAAAATTCTGAGGGCATAAGCCACAGTTCTGAAAATTGCAGTGACTCAAGTGACCTCTTGTTCTGACAACTGCAATTTTAGGCCTGTACTACTCTGATCTGTAATCAAGATAGTGAAAAAGAAACAGTGATGTGGGCACCACAGACAGGGCTGGATTGCATCAGAATACGGTATTTGTTTTCTTGGCTGACTCAATGCAATACACAACTTTGAGACAGAGTAGTAAGAAAACTATAAGGACATTTCCTTTCTCTTAAATTTATTCAGTTGTACAATTGTTTCAAGTTATTAATTTGCTTTCAGGATTGTTTGCACGGCACCAGTCTAAGGGCAGTCCTACCCATCTGGAATTGTAGTACTGAAAAGCTGGATGCAATTTCAAGAAATCAGTAGTCCATTCCCCTACACTGAGCTGGTCAGCTTTACCCTAGACCATCCTCAATAAAAGTATGCCTAACTGTTCTTAAGACTTCCAGGTTCCTAAAGCCTTTTAGTCCATGGCCTTCTGAGCTAACCTATATTGGTGTTTAACAGTCCTTTAGGTTGGAAAGCATTTTCCTGTTGTCTAAGCTAAATCTCCCATGCTATAAATTATCCAGTTATTTCTTGGTTTTCCTTTTGTGGCCATGAATAAGAATTAACCATCTGCTCTTCATTTAAGGAAAGATTGTTTCATTTTTTTAAAATCTATGATTATTTAAATATATGTTTAATATTATAAAATGCAATAGTACTGGTAGGATGAGGATTTGCCATATTGGATATAGTTAGCGGTCTGTAGGCTCGCTCTCCTTTCTCTGTGCCAGCCTACAAATGTTCCTTTGCAATAAGAGAAACCTTCCCTTCTGCTGGATGAGTGTCTGCCTATAGCTCCATGCACTGACATAGCACTGAGCAAATTCCGTAACATCTTGCCCTGCTCTGAATTGTTACACTTATAGGGCAGATGAAGCAAGGACCTAGGTTGTTGGCAAATACTTGTGTTCAGTGAATCTGTCTCAGGATTGAATTTTATCCCACAACCATAGTAGCCAGCCTCAAAATGAGTAGATCCTGCCATTGCTTAAAACTATGGAAACCTGTAAGACCACAGCAATGTCTTCACAGATCAGGACAAAATTTGTTTCAATGTTTTAACCTGTCCTGGTTTGAGCTAAATAGAACTAATTTTCTATTTAGTGATTTTACTTTTCAACTCAGTCTCTTTTAAGTGGCTGAACTTGCTGAAAACTGGCAGAATGTTTTTTCCCAGACCATGTGTACTGATAATGTTCAAGGCCAATTGTCTCATCATGAGTACTGTGTCTGCACCTACGGGGGGGAAGCGGACCCAAAACTGACCAACTAGGTATTCCATCCCACATACGTCATACTCGGTATAAAGCCGAGGGATCATGAGAGTCTTGACCCTTCTTCTATCTTGGAGCCCTTCCATCTCGGACCTTTTCGTCTGTCTCGATCCTGCAGTGGCCAAGGTCTGAGCAGAACCCTGCTGGTTCATCTGCCTCTGATCCTGATTTGTGTATTCTGCATCCTGCTCCCACCTGCTGCTGAGTTCAATCTGGGACTTTTCCAGTGCCCAGCTCCACAGAGCCTCTGGTGGCATATACGTCATTGAGGCGGAGGGTGGGGGAAGGATTTTTATATTGGTTTTGTATATATATTTGTACATATCCATAGATATTTAATTATTTTCCTATTTACTTTATTATCCTGTAGTATTAGTATTATTGTTTTATTAAATCTGTTAGTTTTATTTTCCAACTCGTAAAGTCTCTCTCCCTTATTCTCTTTTCTCTTCCCTTCTGGGGAGGGGAAAGGTGTTAACAGAGAGTGTCTGTCCAGGATTTAGTGGCCAGGCCAGCCCTAAACCACAACATAACCTCTTCAAAATATTTGTAAACACCTTTAAGATCATCAAGTCCAACCATTTACCTAGCAGTTCCAAGTCCACCACTAAACCATGTCCCTAAATGCCACATCTACACATCTTTGTACGTCATTGTACAAATCATCCTCTGGTGTTAACTGAGAAGTGACTAGGGCAGGTATAAAGTACAGACTTGGAAATTCTGTGTTCCCTTAGCCTTTCTGCAGCGTCAAACATCCCTGCTGGGATCCAACATCGTATTCTAGACTGTGAACTGATGATGATAGTTTCCTCAAAGGCATCCAGGCAACACAGTCTTGTTTATTGGTTTCATACAGTTTCATGCAAACCTAAGTATTCTGTTTAAAATTCAGTGGGATTTTTCCAGAAAATTCACGTAAGTGGGTATTTTAATGTGTGTTAGAAGAACAGAAGAAACAGAAAAATGAAAATAACTCCACATCTTGCAGTCAGTACTCTAATGGAAAACTCAAGAACTCAGTTTCTCAGTAAAACTTCTCAGTGCTAATTTTCATGTAAACTACTGCTTGAAGTGCTGATGTGTCTTTTGTTATGACTTTTGAGACATGTTTCACCGTTTTATGATACACTTTTGTAGGTGCAATAGCAATCTATTGCCTGCTTAAGATCACATTTTCAAAATGCAGTCTTTTAAACATATGCCCCATTGTTCTGGTGATTCAAATTGCATATAAAAATTAGTATGAAAATTTGCATTGTAAATTGGTTTTTAATGTGCAAATTATAGTGCATGCATGAAAGTTTTAAGTCAAACGATTGGGAAAATAGATATAAAATGCATTTTTTAAAAAAATAACTGATAAGAAGTTATGTGCAATATGCAAAAATATGTAAGAAAGGGAGGAAGGGTAGATAAAATGTCAGCCTTGACATTTTTGTCACTGCTCATTTACATTTTTCACAAATGAAATAAAGTTCAATAAAACGCCAGATCAGCTTTTCTTTTCCTTACTTTGAGGCTGTATTTTTAATAGTTAAGGTTAGACATTTACTATCTGAGGCAGAATTGGTCTTCTATAGTCCAAGCTTTAAGCTGTTACTTTCACTGAGAGTTTTCCAGAGTAAAGACTTTGCGATTTGGTTCTCCCAAAACATGGCATAGAGTTCATGAAAGAATTCCTTCTGCTTGAAATGGGCTTTGCTCCTCAAAACAGAGGAGCAGTGGGATGATATGGCTTCATTCTGTGCTCCCTGCAATCAGTACGAGGTCTTCTACAAAATAGCATCAACCTCATAGCGAACATTATAACCAGTAATAAGTAGGCAGCAGACCCTTGATTGCAAATTTTTCTCTGCATCAAACACACAGTCACCAAGCCATCTAAATGCATTAGAGCTCTTCAGAGTTGTAAAAAGACTCCAGTGGGCTTTGAATTACTTCCAAAGGGTCTTCAAGCCTATCTCTACAGTTAATCTTGTATTTGGAGTTCTGCAAATGCATTCTATTAATTTTTAAAGTTCTTTTGACTTGTTGTGCACACAGTACAAAAAATGAAAAGATGTTTTAATAATATAACTACAGACATCTGAATGATAGTCAAATATTAATAATCTCCTTGTTTGCTTTTGCAGTTGATAAAGACTGAGGAAATGAAGCCTTCCAATTACTGTTCTAAAACAGAAAAGCCATATGAGGAGAAAGTTCTTATGAGCAGATTGGTAGAAACTATACAAAATAATACCAAAAAAGTAAACACTTTGTTCAGATTGTTATGTTGGAGAAAATGTAGCAATACCTCTGTATGTGAAGTGGTGTTTCACAAAGTTGTTAGAGATGTTAGAGGTCAAACAGGCAAGGTTCACCCAGTGTTTATGGTATACCTATATTTTCAAATTTTATAAAAGCTTAGGTCCCTCACCAAAGTCTTTTAAAGAAATTGAGGTATCATATCATATAATAAAAGAGAAAGTTCTCCTCAGGGTTCTTGGCTTCACAATGAAGGATGTTATCAGCAGTCACTGGAAGTATCTGTACTGAGATGGATACTACTCAATAATCCAGCCATAAACAATCTTGGATAGACGTGGAAGATCCCATTGATAAAGGTGAATAATTATTCAAGATAGTCAAGTCTAAATATGACAGCTAAAAATTGCAAACGTAAAGCAGCTAAAATAGCTTCTGTATGAAGAAAGCCAAAATAGACTTGGACTGACCAGCTTACAAAAGAAAATTTAAGAAGGGGTTTGAGAAAGAAACCTGAACTTGTTAATGGAAGGGAGGCTAGTCATAATTTTCTGTGATACAAGGAATTAGAAGGAATCAAATGAAATGCTATCAGGCAACAGACTTAAAATTAACAAGGGATGTACTTTTTCATCTAACAATATGTTGTGGAACTCAATACCACAGAATGTTTCGGACATGAAATATATAGTATTAATTTGCAGATACTGTTTGGTAACTATAGAATAGGAATATTGTCAAGGTATACGCTCTAATTCAGGTTGTCCTTCAGCTGATAACATCAAGAGCCTGAGGAGGACCATTCTAATAGATGTCATCTCCTGCATTCATTCCCTTAGCATCCATTGTTGGCCACTTTAGAGACAGGTACAGGGGAACATGGACCCAGATGGACTGTGATCTGACCTCCCATGACAAAAAAATGTTGTAGTACTTTTGACTTCTGTGTACACCAAATATTAGCACAAAAAATAAAGATGTGTAAAAACAGAAAAATTATAAATGTTGGGGCTTTTAGTGAATATAACTGAGAGACCATTAACTGACCATTATGGTCAGAGACCATTACCTATAGACTGCCCACCTGCTGAATGTGAGGGGAAACAGAAATGGGGAAGGATTCTAATGTATGTTGCTAGTAGTTACATGCACATTAGTATGTCAGATACATTCAACAGACATATACTTTCTACACTCGATTCCTAAACCTCAGAATTTTATCCTATTACAACTGAAATTGTTGGAAAAAATCCTCTTCTGTTGAACTATTTCTCTTGATAGCAAAATTGACCTGAAAATCTCTCTGCCTCTCTCACAAACACTTGTTTAAGTATGTAGAAAGTAAGATGTGCTGGCTTTTTAGAGCTTGGGTCATGAATCTTTCTTATTCAACTTTAATAAAAATTAAAGCCTTAGTGAATAGAAATCTACATTTATTAACCAACTACTGTAATCCATTGTGAATGATAAACTCAAAAGGTGACAAGAAAACAATAACTGAAAATGTATTACCATAAAAATTTCTGAAAGGTAGGTTCTTCTGTGAAAAACAACTGAGATCACTGGGAGGTCAAAATGATGAAGTTTGCATCAGACAAGTGTCTGATGAGCAACGTGCATAAAATGACAACAGAAGGAGTGAGAGGACTAAGTATTTGGAACTCATAGGACATAACTTACATCCAACTAAATTATGAAGTAATAATATTGAAAAATCACTACCTGACCTTCAGAAAGCTATTCAAAAACCCAGGATTTTGAGACAGATGCCTTGCAGTTTTTCATGCAGAAGCTCAAAGTATTTTTAAATGTTAAAGCTTCTATGTGCATTTTTTGCCAAGATGGAGTATAATATTTATGATAATAATGTTGTTTCTGCCTTTGCAAATTATTGCTAATTACAGAATAAAAGTGCACATCAGAATCCCCTGTTATCATTGTGCTCAAGCTTATTCAGTCTTTACTTTCTTGTGGCAGCACCAAAGAGAAGAGATTCAGAACTCAGCAGCTATCGATAAACTCTAAAACAGCTGCCAAAGCCGGTGTCGACAGGACTCCAGCAGTGCCATCAGTAATTCCCTGTACCCTTTTTCCTGTGGTAGACCCAAATTGAGTGCTCATGCTGGTTACCTCCATTTCTCCTCACAGAGCATGTGAAACAAGAAGTCTAAGCAGGGCTCACCTCTTCTGGCAGAGACACTGTATGGAACAAAAGGCCACAAACATCTGCTCCCACTCTGTCCCCTGGCCCCTGGCAGTCTATTGGCTGCATAGGAACCTCCTGCAGCAATTGCATTGCAGTCGCTGCTGGGGGTGTCTGCAATCAACACACATTGTTATTCGAGACATTTTTCAGATTAAAATATGACTCTCTGTAATATATCAACTAGGTTGTTCATTATTGGTGAATTACATTTGTTTAAGCCTTTAGGTGCTTTAAGCTATACAAGCTCTGTATAGGTGAATTGTATAAATAATTCCTAGGAAATATTCTTGAGGAAGGTTTGCTATCTTCACTGCCAACTTTTCAGTGAGAAAACTTAAAAGATGGAAAAATATAGCTTGTAATTTAATGTAAGCCTGGGGGATAATTTTGACAAACAGATCTCACTCTGTTTCAGAGTATGAGAAGATGCAAAAGATGTAAATGTACAGTAGTACATTTGCCATAATCTACAAATGATGTATTAGACATAGACAGAAGCATTGCTATGCTTTTAAAGAAACAAAAACAACAACAACATCTTCTGGATGGCTGGTAGAAAACCTCATCAATTCTTATAGACATCTAAAATAAAGAGAATTGACTATAGGAAGTGGAGTAGTCATACAAGAAAAGAAAATAGTTCTGAGAAAAATACATAAGGTTAAGGATAATCCCACAGAACTCATGTTAGTATTGTGCTGACCAAAGAATATGCAAGAATTAAAAAAAAAAATCCAATGTAAGGTAGAAACAGAAGGCATTATTTTTTCACTGTAAAGAGAACACTAGGAATAAACTTGCAGTAAGCCTGCGCTAATTTGTGTTACAGCTAGCAGAGCCTGGAAGCATTTGGTAGTAGAATTATTTGAACACAGAGCTTCAGAGTTGACTATTGCGCTAGTTTTATTGAAGATGTTCAGCTAAGTAATTCGTTAGTCAGCAGGGAAATGAATCACAACAGGACAGCATTAGCCAACATCTATGATAAATTTGTTTCAGATAACAGAACACATTAAATATCTCAGGAATTTCAAATATTTGAAGGGTATGGAGGTTTCATAGACACACTTGCAGCCTGGAGAGGTCAATGGACTTTGAAAACTATGTTGCAACAACAAAGCAAACACTGAGGCAAATGAAGATGATTAAGAGCCTATCTTGGTTTACTTCACTACAAAGCCACACCTCTGCATCTGAGAGCCTCATTCATGTGTGTAACACAGACCAGGAAGATCAGTTTGGCAAAAACGCAGACATTTGAGGGTGTTCTCATGAACTCAACCACCTCTCATTATGAGAGTGCAACTTGTGATGACAGAAATGACGAGGGTAAAAAGGAGTAACTGTCTAACAAACCCTTAGATCCTACCACCAAGCTGAGACAAAGAGGCACCTCATTTGCAGACAATGAAAACAAGAACCATCAAATGATATAAAACCTGTCTTTCAAGTCGGAGGAGCCACATTCACTCCAGATAAAAGAGAATATTCCAAGTTAGACTACCTTCCTTCTGTTTTCTCATGAATATGTCTTCTTTTTCACTTAGAAATCTTGTCTGCTATGATAGAGAGGAATTCTGTATCTAAGATTTTCAGGTATGCAGCAGCCCTTTTCCTGGTAAATCTGACAGTTTTGTAATGACACTGAGCATGCACAGTTGTGAGTAGAGAGTTTTGGAAACCCTGGAAATTCACAGCACGTTGCAGATTGTGGCTCCATGTGTACAGTAGGTTTGGTGTTTCTTCAAAAACTGTGGCTGTGCATGCACCGTTTCATGGTACTGTCCAGAAATTCTGGCTCATTCTGTATGTCCAGCACAGAACACTTTTTCTGTGCACAAACTCTACACTGATAGGGCATAATCCCAATTCAAACCTGAATAATAGCAATACAGGCTAAGATGAGAGTTTCATCTAGCTCTGCACCTTATCTCCAATAGTGAACACCAAGTGAGTGTTTGGAGAAGGTTATTAGGACCCTCTAAAGACTCTTCCCAAAATATTTTTTGGTATCTAGTGATCAGTCTTCTATGGCTTCCTAGACTAGATGCTGTGGTTTTGTACTGAATAACCCCTGGTGTTGTTTTCTTCCATGAACTTATCAAATTCCTTTTTGAATTCAGGTACATTTTTAGCACCCACAATGTTCTGTCACAATTTCTACAAATTAATGATAGGATGAGTGAAGACATAGCTCCTTTTGTTTGCCTGGAGGCTAGCATCTTCTTGTTTCATTTGCTATCTTCCAGATTTTGTATTGAAAGAAACAGTTATTTCCTTGTTCAGGCCACTCCTGATTTTATTGATCTCTACCATATGTCTTCTTAGTGCTTTTGACATAAAAAACCTTCCTCTGTTTTATTGTTCTGCAAGCTGTAACTGCTCCATATCTTTAACCATAATTGTTGCACTTATCTGTATCTTTTACAGTACTTCTGTCTTCAGATGAATACATAACTATAAACACTATTGAGGATGTGGATGCCATGTATTTAGACAAGAGCAAAAGGATATTTTATGTTCCTGATTCATTTTGTAGTGATTTCTAGCATTCTGTTTGCCTTCAC
>NW_010190532.1:0-11101 GCF_000695765.1 Mesitornis unicolor | reverse complement strand
CTACAGTGAATTTTTGTTCCATTACGTGGTAGGAAGTTCTTCTGTGAGTCTGCAATCTGCTATAGTCTATATCACTGTGACTAATTCAATGTCATCAGCAAACATTTTCATCCCCTTTCAGCACAGTTTTCTGATCACTTGTGATCTGTGTTGGGCAATGCAGACCTCAGCACAGAGGTATGTGGACTCCACATGTGATCTCTTTCTACTGTGAAAGGCAACTATTAGTTCCTCTGCCTTCTTCCTATCTTCCAAACGTTTCTTCATGTCTGATGAGCTTCCTCAAGATCCTCAAGGAAAGCAATGTTCTGAGTGCCTTCTGGAAATCCAGGCAGATTGTATCAAACAAATCTGTGTTGCCAACATGTTTTATTTACTCTGTCAGAGGACTTTGGTAGATAAGTGAAGCACGACTTCACTTTACAAAAGCCATGTTGACTCTTCTTCATTGTACCATATTTATCCTGATAATAAGCACTAAGTTTAGCAATGGCTTCTTGAGAGGTCTTTAATGGAGATGTATTAAATGGATACAGAATTAGGCAGCTGGAGCTCCGCCCTTTTAAAGTATGCACAGGAGACAGGTCCAGGATATGTCCATGCCACACCATGGGTTGAACAGTGGTGCTGGGAGCACTGCATTTGAGAAGGTCCTTAATAAAACCCTGCTGAGTGTTTGCTCTCCTGTGTGAATCTCCATTTCTGCAAGCTATCTATAAGAAGAACATTCAGGGTTCACTTAGAATGAAACAGGGCTTTAAAAAAGTCTTCAGGCAGCATCTAGATTTGAGCTTAACCATAGATCAGGCTTTTCAGGATCTGCAAATTTTGTTGAGCATATTAAAAGACTGTTTGTTTGGTTCTACTAGTTTTACAATATTGTAACTGTTGACTTCACTGGATTTGCATAATGGAAGTAAAGGATAATATTAAAAGTAGATTTAAACCATGAGTAGAGCTAACTTCATGAACACTCTGCTTGAGGAGTTGTGTGTGGACCTGAGAGTAGTTTGGTCTTCTCTATTAGTATTCAAAGCATTCAGCCACAATATTACCTACTCACAGACTTTGCCAGATAGATTATAGAAAAAAATGGTTCATTATGTTACAGGTGCTTGGGTTCTTGGTTGTTTGAGAGAAAATTTATGTACTCCAAATAGATTCTAATGGATTCTGCAGGTATTTCCAGTAAGACAGCTTGTATGTATATATAGCAGATTCGATCTTTTAAATATTTGTCAATTCTTCAGCGGATATATCCCTCCAACACACTGACACCACAGTTGTTTGTAAAAAATACTAACAGTCCAGGCAGTGTGTCTCTCACAGGGCACGTGCTGTAACTTCAAAAAACATTAATGGAATAGATTTGCCTTTTTTTTTGTACATTGCTTGTGGTTATTCCTATTGCTATTATAAAGTAGAAGTACTCAAGTGTGTTCCCCATCATGCACACTTTCAAAGTGGCTTTGTTGTTTCTTTGACATATGACAAGATGCTGTCTGTAATGAAAGGCACAATTTATCTTTGCTGTTTACGCCATCTTGCTCTTTCTTGATATTAATAGTTTCCATCCAGTTACATTCTTTGACACATGGTGCTTTGAAAATGCTTAGTATATGCTATAATACTTAATGATTATTTATATCTTTCTTATTTAGTGTGTGAAATTACATCAATAGAGGAGGGAAAGCTATTCTCAATTTGTAAACACCAAGTCCCCAGACAGTATAACCATCCAGATGGCAGTGAGTGTGAGTTTTGCATTTTGATTGAGATGGTTAATATTGATGTGAAAACAACAAAAAATCCCCACGTTGGCAGAAAATTGCCTACTGACTATGCATCTGACAATGTGGCAGGTATGCCATTTATTCCAAGAACAGAGAACATGTTGCACTTAGAAACAAAACCAAGTATAATGGTTTCAGATTTTGATCACGTAGAGTTTCTTTTGTGATGAGTGGAAATTGAGGTGTTCCCTACTTGCGGGAAGCATAAATTGGTACAAGAACCAGTAAGGTTCAAAGTTTTAAAGTTAAATAATTAACCAGAAAACATATATACAATCAATACTGCAATCAAGTTATGTTAATGCTGAAGTCTTAGCACTTTCAAGAGTACATGCTCAAAAATGATAGCCGAGTGCATGTACAAAATGGTTCTATGATTGATTTATTTGAGCAATTACTGTATTTTTGTATAGAAGAGCTAAATAAAAACGGAAAAGAGATAATTTTAAAAGAGCCTCATGTTACTTTTCTTCAATAAGTGATGCTGAAATGTAACAGCTGCATTGTATTTTACCCTCATTCTTTGTGCAAATTTCCTTTTATCACAACTGAATCATTTTTTTCTTCCTCTTTCTATTTTAGTTCATAATTTGTAGATTTTTACCATCCACTTTGGTTTGCTATGAAACTAAGAAGCCCAAAGTCTGTACTATGAAAATGGAACAGTATTTAATTGCTGAACATTGCATGCTAATACTTTTGATTCTCTGGATTCTTTCGTTCCATCAAATTTAATTCAATTATTGTCAATATAGGTGCCAGTAGACAGAAATCAGCTTTTTAAAAAGAATATTCCATCATAACAGACTGGTTAGAGGAGCCAAAACTGTATGCCAACACTTTTTATAATGGTCATATATGTTAGTATCTAGCATCAAGGCTGATATATTTTTCTTTCTATAACAAAATCAAAGAAAACAAGTCAGACAATAAACAGTCAGACAATGCTTATCAATGACTAGTTACAGTAAGGAAATGGGGATTAGTTCAGGAATGTAAGGTAAATATGAAACTGTCTACAGCAAAGAGTGGGCTGTCCTTGCAAGATGATCTTCTGGGTCACTACTTGCAAGTGGAATTTCTCAAAATTCAGTCTTGGGCACAGTATCAGTCAGTGCTTCTAGTCATCATCTTTATTACTGACCAAAAATAAGAATATACTAATGAAATTTTTGGTGGCAGAAGGCTAAAGTATGTCAAGAAGGGAGAGTCAATCCTTGAGGACATGAGAACTAGGAACAGAGGGGAAGTTAGAGTGAACTCCATTGCACTGGTTCCTCTACAGGCCTTTGTCACAGAGCCTGCATTTATATCTTGCAATCATCTTGTTATCTTTCAGACGGTGTAAAAATCCTACCCCTTCAGAGCCTGCACATGAATGAACATGCACCTCCACTATTATATCATGATTCCTCTTTCTCACAGCAGCCATCTAAATTTTGCCACGGCCATCAAGGATGTCTGTCACGAGTCTCCCTGGAGCCAGGCCCACCACTGATTCCTCAATGCCAAGTCTGTAGGCATTCCTCCTTCCACAGCCTCCATGTTTCTAAGAAGTTCTACACCCAGAGAGGGAAAATACTGGGCACCATATTTATTTACTTAACCAGCATTTCTGGTGGGCCTGAGGTGCCAAGACCAAATTCCATTAATCGTTTTCTGAAGAAAGATCCCTCCTTAAATGCTGGACCAATTGACTTACCCAGTTTCTACGTCCTATGTCTCCATGTCACAAAGCCCACAGCAATGCCACTGCCTTCATTAGCTGTTAATGGAGTGTGTCATAAAAAAATATACTTGAAAAAATTGAGGTTGGAAATAAGAAAATCCTCTCGATGTTATAGCAGGAAGGTTTTGGAACAATCTTCTTGTGTGGCCAGTAGAGACTGTGTGATTTATTTTGAGATGAAGCTTGACAGTGTTAATCAGATGGTATCCAGGTTTATATGGGATGGCAGGAGCTTGAACTTGGTGACTTTTGCTAGTCCTTTTCAGTTCTTACCTCATGTTCATCTATTCCCAAACCTGGGAGACAGTTGTGCCTAATTTCAGTCCCATAGATTTCAGATTTCAGCTATATGTGAGGTTATTATGCCTTTTTTTCTCTGTCACTAACAGTTCATTGTGCTTCAAGCCTGTTGTTTGGCATCTGGAATATCTGATGAAGATGATGAAGTAAAAAAGGCTAAATGGATTGCCACAGTTTTTCTCTGTTTTCATTAAGAACATGATATGCATCAAACGACAATATTTAGAACAGCACTAGAAATTGATTTCTGCAGTGGAAAAACTTTACTAATGGTTTGAGCAAAAAGTGTATTTCTGACATCACCTAAATAATACTGAAGAATTCCTCCTATTCTGAAAGACTTTCCTTCTGAGAAAGATGTGGTCAGCAGAGAATTTATAAGGAACCAAGGGCTGCAGGGGATCTTCCAGGTGAACTCCACACGATGGTCTTGAAGGCAACAGCATTCTCTTACAGAAGAAAACAGCTTCTCCTTTCTCTGAAAAGGCTGCTTGAGAACTCCTTACTCTTCCCAGAGTAAGATGCCTAATCATTTCTAGATTTCACAGACTGTATCTATTTATTCTTATGACAACGTTGTCTTTTAGCTTAAGTAGAACTTCTTTCCGCTTGATTTTTTTTATCCCTTGATATATTTATAGAGCAGTCAGGATCCTTTTCAGCCTTCATCTCCAAGTCCTTATTCTCCAGAAAGAGACACTTTCCATTCTCCTTTACAGACTAGTATCCACTCTGGACATGACTGCAATCTCTTTACAGTCATACTGATAAAGCAACACTAAAACTAATTTTATTTGAATTTTTCTATCAGGTCTTGAAAAATTTAAGTTGAAAAATGAGTTTAGAAAGAAAATTGGCTTTCCTACTTCTATTCAACCTGTCTATTTTTAGCTGAGTATTACTGAATATGGAGGCAGTCCAGTTTACATCCTGGTTTGATTTCCTGTTTACGTGAACCAGTCTGGTGTCACCATCGTATTTCTGGACCACTCTGAAAGCTTGTGTGCAGCCTTCCTTCCACCTCTGAGGAGAGCTGCCCTACACAATAGAACTATTGCTGTGCTCTCCAACAAAGAAATGTGAATGTTGTTGAACACAGTATTGGCTGTTGTTATGTCACTTTGTTAAATGTCCAGAGTGTTATATGCCAGCTATAACAGTAAACCTCTCATTGAAATCTGTGGGAAGACTCACATTAAAGAGCAAAGTCAGAACTATACCCAGATTTGTTTGAAGTTAATATAAAAACAGACTTAGTCACATATAGGGTGGCTTCCTATAGTACAATTTTGATGGGTTTGTCTTTAGTGATCTTATTTTTTTCCAATCTGGTTTTATTTCCCAAACTACAAAGCTCACTATTTCCCCTAAGACACTATTTAAAATATATTTTTTTTTAATCTAGAAAATAGAGAATTTGAACTGGCCATCATGACTACTAATGGTCATAACAGCAGGCTTTTCACAGGAGGAACTCTTAGGGAGCTCAGTTTCACCAGCATAACTAATGCATTAGTAGCAACAGTCTCAGTCCTTGTTATTGTTATTTTAATAGGATTTTCAGAATAAAATGGAATAGTATGTGCGTCCAGAGAATGCTAATGCCAGGTAAAAGAGCAGTGTTTAATTATTTTGGCTCAGATTTTGTCTAATAATTTTTAGTTTTATTTTCAGTAAAGATGCATTTTAGAGAAGTGGAAATATTTAAATTTGTATCGATTAATATAAAACTGGAGACAAACATTAGCCTGAGGTCTGTTTTATGATAATACAAATATTGCCACACTAATAGATAAGAATCTTGAAACAGAATTGATAACGAACATTAATTCTTTTATTCTTGAAGCTGCTACACAAAAACTAAACATGATACATGATGCGAAGCTCATTCAGTTTGTATACATCTTTTGGATTCATTGATGAAAGATTTTAGCACTGAGTTTTGGTTGGTTTTTTTTTGAAGAGGTACAGCTAATTTAATTTTTGTTCAATTACTTGTTTTTAAAATCAAATTTTGAATGAGTGTCTCCTATTAGAAAATACAGGTTCTTCCTTTGCTCTTTTAAACATGCTGATTTTTTTAAACAATGCCTTTTCTGGTACTTGCAGACAAAGATCTGAGAGCACAAATACCTCACATGCCCTGTGCACAGGCTTACCTTCTGCTGCTGGCATTTCCACTTCAGATGTGCTGTGGCCGTGCCTGGGGAATACCCTCGACCAAAGCTTTGTCACAAGAAGGCAAATGAGGTTCCCCCAGAGCAGCCCACTGTAGTGCTTCAGCTGGCTGCAGGCTACAGCAAACCAGACCTGTGTCATGCTGGGTCAACTGTACAGCACAGTCACAAGATAGAAATATTCCCATTTCAGAAATAGCGCGTCCAATTTTAATAAGGTCAAAAGATACAGATGCAAAATGGCTCCTCATTTTCCTGATCTTATGCCCAATGGTGCGGAGGAGGTATCCTACTGAAATCGTTCCTGCATTTGAGTGGCACATATAAATAACAATCGTCAGGCCTCAGTGATTTACAATGAACTGCTGAAAAGTAGCTATTGAAAGGGCACACAGAAATTTATTTTGGGCCAACATGCTATTTATTTTAATACTGTTAAAATACTGCAGAAAAATATTCATTGTATTCTGAAAATAAAACCCTTTTTATCTTACATTCACAAAAATGAAACTAAATACCTCAGTTCATATTTAATTATATGAAAATTGTTACAAGTTAAGCAGGAAATTTTTAAGTCTGGACAGTATTTCAGAGCTGTTTTCTTTTTTAGGACTGGTTGTGGTAGAGGATTATGTCAATGATCACAATGCATGCACTTATTTTCATTTCAGCTGTGTGTTAGCAATACCTAAAACCCACTTTAAACTTGGATGCTGCTACAGTAAGTACAGCAGCAAGAGTGCAGTTTCTTCTATGTATGGAAACTGTGCGTATGGGGGGTGTTGTGTGTATGTTACAGTTAGAGAGGAATCCAAATTATGTGGATTATGAAACACAGTAATTATGATCTAAAACATTTATTAGCTGTATAAGAAATGTCACATTTAAAGTGTTTTAGCAATATTGTGCAATGAATCCCAGAAGAACCAAAGATGCTAAGTAAATAAATTAAAACTAAGCAAGCCAGGTAAAATTAAATTGCAGTAGTATTATTTTCAGTGGTAATTATAGGAGTCTGTCATTACCTAACTGAGAGTAATAGAGGCAAATGTCAAGAAATCCAGCAGTCACATGGCACTTAATTAGTATGAATGGAACATATTATACAGACACTGATCAGGTCTTCATGACTCATTTAAAATGAGATTTGTTTCAGGTTTAAATCAGAAACTCAATTTATTTGTTGTCTACAAAGGATACAATGCATCTTCCTCAGATTTATTTTCCACAATGTCCTTTGTGTTCAGATTAAGTATTTTCAGAATCCATGAGGATCCTTGATTTTTAGTTTGTTACTTAGATTATAAGTGGTCAATTTGTAACTGAGGATCTGCCAGAAAATGCAGTATGATTATTTTTATCCTCTTTGGAAACAGAAGTGACTAAATACCAAAGTGTTTTGAGGGTCAGGGTACACAAAAAGTGTAAAAAGTGTATGCTGATATTCCTGAATGTTTCATTTAGCTATTTTCAACCAGCATGAAACATTTTGACATTTGTGGAAAGACACACTGCATTTTAGTTTGTCAGATCAAAGTCAAATGTTTCATTTGGACTTCATTTTGATGTGTACCCTTGAGCTGCTCAACAGCTTCCTGGCATTTATGCTCCATGCTCCAGTTCTTTCATGTTCTGGGTCCCTATTCCAAGTTGTACTGTCTTCAATGGTAAAGACATTTCTGCATCTGTAAGTATAACAGTGCATTGTTTCTGTCAGAAGGCAGATAAACTTCGGCAAATTTGTTTCCTGTGGAAAATTTTTTTACAGAAACAGCATTTTCCATTGAAACACCACATTTTTAGAAAACTTCCAACCAGCTGCGCTTAAAATACATTTCAAAATGTTATCTTAGAACTTACGACTGTTAGCATCTAATTTTTATTTTAAATGGTCTTAATTACAGAAGTATTTTTTAGGCTCAGTATAGATAAAATCGAGATTTTTATGTACAGGATACATTGATCAAGATTCAATTGTAATTACAGTAATAGGCCAATAATTATTCACCGTAACTAATAAGGTACTCCAAATAGGTAGTTAAAATCTAAGAGTTTATAGATTATTGCAAAAGGGAGGAGAAATAGGTGATGAAGGGAGCTATCATTGTAATGCAGTTGTGCCAAATTACAAATAATGCACAAAGTCTTGTTTTGCTGAACAAAGGAGGAATCAAACCACAGGAGATGATGCCCTTACTCAGAACTGTAGGGTTTTTGCAGCCTTCCCTCCCACACCAGTTCTTAGTTTTCTTTCTGGAGCAGAGTTTTGGGTAGATATACCCTGGATTTTGGACATGGCTCCAAGCCACAACAACAGTGCAGCCAAACAGCTTTGAGGTGAGCCTGTGCTCAATTCCATCTTCAGGAAAAGCTCTGAAGCTTGGTAAAATGAGGATGTTGGGTACTCCCGCCCACTGCCTGGGCATAAGCATGGTATGCATGCCGGGAAACACATTTACCAGTTAACACATGCTTACCTTGTGGGAACATGAGAAGCCACCTTTCAATAGAAAAAACTGGCTGTCTTCCTTCCCTGCAGCAGCTGGGGTAGTGCACAGCAAGGCAAAACAAGATTAATGGCACTTCTGCACATGCTGCAGGTGATGTGCTTGGTTTTCTCCAAGGACCATACTCGTATGGATTGTTAAGACACAACCACAATTTTCTTCTACAGATTTTGGTTACAACTTCCTGTTCTATCTATAGGGTGAGTAATTTGCCCTGCAACTCTCTCTTTTTCCGCCTCTCTCCTACAGCTACACAAATACACACTCATGCACACATGCTAGATTGGTCAGATGTCTGGGTTTAACCCAGACAGTTTACGTTTCAGATCAAAAGTCTCGGTTAAAGCACTGCTTTTGCTGCTGAAAGTTTAGGTTTTTGCGTTCATAGCACAGAGGTGAGACAGTCTCATGCAACATTTGAAGGGCTGAGGGAGACAAAACTGCTGCTCTTGGGTTTGTGCTCAGCGCTCTGGCAGCTCTCACAGTTACATATACATATGCAAGCAATGCTAAGCAAGGTTCTCCACCCAGCTATTTCTAATTTCTTTGTTTTGTGTATGCCTTTGTTTTGGCTAGAGACACATGCCTAGTTTGGGGGTTTTTCTTTTGTATTCTGATATTGTATATCCGTCTTCTCAGTTAACCCAAATGAAAGGTCGCTGTTACACTTCCTAGTCTACAACTGTTTATTACAACCCAGCGATAGACAGGCCAGACTGACAACTGGGTACTTTCAGTGTGAGGCAATAATGACATGAGATTGAAATGCAATAAATCATGATCTTTCCTTCTCTCCTCATTAAGTCCTCTGTAACTCTATTCTGCGAATAAATGAGCGGAGCGAAGAAAACCATACCACAATCCAGACTTCATTAGCTGGTTGCTTAGTCCCAGGTACCACTTTTCTAAAGTTACACACCATCTGGCACTGGGAGCAGGTTTACCAGGGCAATTGTTGAGCAAACTAAGCAACCTTCCTGAAGCAGTCAGAAATCAAGCAAGGCAGCATGAAAAGATTATATGATCCAAGTCACAGCTATCCTTGGTGATCTCTGGTGATCTATCTACCTACCTAACATCTATCTATCCATCTTGTTTCTGTATTTCCCTTTAGTGCCACTTTGTAGTAGGGGAGAAAGAGGAGGCTTGGAAAGCAGAAGGAAGAGAGGGATTAACATAAGAAAAGCAAGCATTTTTGTGGTTCTTCAGGGTCTACCGATTAGCTTACTTATGGAGGCTGGTGCAAAGGACAAGGAGAGAAGCCTGAGCTCTGACAGCTGATGTGCTTGTGTGGGGTGCTCAGGCTTCAATACTCTGTACAGTGGGAGTTTTTCAAGCCTCACTGCCTCACCGTAGAAGAACTGATGCCCTTTCCCAGTTCCTTGATGTTTTGTTATGTCTGCTGTTAGGCTCTATGAACTGCTAAAAAAATAACCCTTTTCTAAGAGGTTGAAGCCTGCAGCCAATCATGTGAGAATGCTAACCCTCTCAGTTTTCCAACCTGCCCCTCTGCCAGATGACTGCTTCTGTAGCAGTTGCAAGGGAAGGAAACGTGTGTCCATTCACCAGCAGCTACAGTTCAGGGTCCGACGTCATAGCTCAAAACTTGCCTTCCCTAGGAAGATGACAGGGATTGAATTGGGCTGAGGATGGCAATATGCTACTTGGCTAATTCTGGTATAGAGGTGGTAACCTTTGGCAGTCATCTGAAACAGCAGTGTCTTACACCACTACAGGAAAACCAAGTTTTTATGTAGCTTTGTTTCAGTAACAAAGCCAGCTTAATTGAATCAGCCAAAGAGAAAAATCATAGGTTTTTAATGGGCTTATATTGCAGCTAAATCAGTTTCCTGAGCTGGTTCGATATACTGTCCAACAAGCAGTTGTGCTAGTGTGACTGCAAGCACAGCATAATACAAGCAGGATGAGCCGGGAACAAGCAGTATAAAATGGGCGATTTGGTAGAAGTGGCTTAACCAGGTTATGTTTCTCAGCATGGACCTTTATCATTAGTCTGTGTGACGAAATTTTATTGGGTTAGCTACATCAAAAGAGGCTGTGTAGTTCTTCACCAATAAAATTATACTTTAAAAGACTTTACTTGGTATATCTGTTATGCTATAAGGCTATACATACACACTGCTCTAAAATTATTTTGCTGTGTTGAAGTTAAAACATGAAGATGTTTTAATGTTTAAGAAAGGCAGAAATAGCATATCTTTCTGGCTCATCATATTTTGACATTGCCAAAACATTCAACATCTGGAAAGAAATTTAAAAATATTTTCTGGTAGGATGGGCCGAGGTGCCAGAAGTCCCCGCTGCAGTGCTGAGGGAGAAAGGAGACGGGACCCTCTTCCCCTCAGGGCGCGTTGAACCAGCCCTGCCCCGGACTCCCCGCAGTGCGAGCACCCGCGCCGCTACAACTGACACCCAACCCACAGCCTCTACAGACCCCGACGGGCAGCACTTCCGCCCTGCACCTTCACGTGTGGACATTTTTATTAAGCGTACATATATACACGTATAAAAAAATATATACAGGCGGGGAGCAGTCCCGGGGCAAGAGCGTGCGCCCGGCCCGTCACCTGCCCC
>NW_010190531.1:0-3638 GCF_000695765.1 Mesitornis unicolor | reverse complement strand
GTGGCCGGCCCAGCCCTAAACCACGACATTGTTTTAAAATCTTACTTTAATGCATGTAGGTTTCATTTTTTTCCTTCACCTGTAATACCTCACTTGCTTAGAAACCAAAACATCTCTATTTATTGATAAAGGCTTACGGAATGATTAATTGAGAGATTGAATTGATTGGTCTTTCTTAGGAGTTGCATAATTAAATAAAATGATTACTGCACTGTAGGGAGCAATCTTTTACTGAAACCCTGAAGGACAGACTAGGTGACTTAATTGGTCTTTTCCATTTCTCTTTTCTTTGCCTTAAAGTAGCTCTGCAAGACTACAAAATCTAATGAAATGTATTTGAAATAAACAGAGATAAAATTTATTCTACAGTCTTTCAATAGATCACATCAGTTTATTAAAGGAATCTCTGTTTGATATGCTTGAAAGTATGTGTTATTTCCTAAGCAAGATACAAAATCAAAACTACATCTATCTGTTCAAACAGTTAAAAAAATTCAACAGTCTGCAGGATCTCCTCACTTTACTCTACAAAAGAGAAATCACAGCAGCGTTTGTCAGAATCTGATTATGATGTTTATGCATGCTTTATTCCCTTAGATTAAGGTGAAGTAGTCAACATAATGAGACAAAAAGTAATTTGGAGATTTAATTTGAAAAAAATAAGTTACTTGTACCTTTTTATTTTTAATAACGGCATCCTTCTTCATATGTTGTCAGTTTCTTCAGTCCATAAAAGATCATTTTAAAATCACAATGACACAAGATTTCTCAAAACAATACACGTTATGGAAATGCAGATATAAGTAACCCAGACTGCAGGAAAACAAAACAGAATGAAACAAAACAAAATAAAACAAACACAACAGAAATCAACAGGTAGAAGAGAAGGAAAGGACAAATTTTCATGACAGTAAAAAGAAGGAAGAGCATTACATTATCCAGAACAAAGTAAAACCTACCCAAAATTAAAGCTTTTCTGTATTTTGGTATACGACTCCAAACAGGTAAATTTACTCTGAAAAAGTCAAAGTCTAATTTATTAAACATTGCCAAGTTTCAGTAAAAAAGGCTTAGCGTGAAAAGAGAGGTTAACATCTTACAGTCACATAACAAAGATATCAGGTTCCTTTAAAAAAAAAAGTCAAAAATAAATGAAATAATATTTTTTTCTTAATGTGAAAATTACCTTTTCAGAAAAATTTTCAATCCTTATTCATTAAGGGAATAGGACATAGATGGGTGTTCAGGCTTGCCCTACCTCACAAAAATTACAAAATAGATTCCTTTCTTGTTATCTCTGCATTAGTATTCACTGCTTGTCTCACCCTAAAGCACATTAAACTGATTAGATATGTTTATTGACATAATAGTTGCAGATAAGGACAAATGTTAAGAAACATTATGTGTCTTATTAATAGGAATTATTATTTGTGGACTGCCAGAAGCTCTCATTAAGAGAAAGATTCACAACTTACTTTTCCATTATTTCAGCAGTATGAAAAATGTCACATTTTTAAACTGATATCTGCTTCCCCAGAAGCTTTCAGAACATTTTAACAGCACTAATAACATCTGATTTTCTCCCTCTTTATGGTAAACAACAGAATAAAGAAAATATAACTGTTGTAAGACAAACACAGCCTATTTCAAAATAAGCTTGGAGCTTAATTAAGAAAAGGCAGATGTTTGAGTTTAGCTTTGATTAATATAATTAAATAAGGAGGAAGATTAACTGCAACTCATGTACTCTTGTACATAATCCCAGCCAAGAACTTAAGCAGCACACAGCTGCTTGCTCACTCTCCTCCTGTGGAATGGCGGGAGAGAATTTGAAGAGTAAAAGAGAGAAAACTTGCGACTTGAGATAAAGACAGTTTAAAAAGCAGATCAAAAGCTGCATGTACAAGCAAAGCAATTAATTCACTACTTCCCATCAACAGACCAGTTTTCAGACATCTTCAGGAAAACAGGGCTCCATCACACATAACTGTTACTTGGGAAGACAAGTACCATCACTCCAAACGTACCCCACTTCCTTATCCTTCCTCCAGCTTTATGTGCTGTGCATGATGTCATATAGGATGGAATATCCCTTTGGTCAGTTGGGGACAGCTGTCCCAGCTGCATTCCCTCCAAGCTTCTTGTGAAGAAGCTTGAAAGCAGCTTCTTGGGGTGGTGTGGTGAGAAGCAGAAAAGGCCTTGACTCTGTATAAGCACTGCTCAGCAATACCAATGACATGCCTGGATTATCAATACTGTTTTGAGCACAAATCCAAAACATAGCCCCATACTAACTACTATAAAGAAAATTAACTCTACCCCAGCCAAAACCAGGACATTCACCTGTGAAACTTTATATTATTCACTTTTCCTACAAGCTCTTGCTAGAATCAAGTTACTAATTTCTCATCTATGATCCAGTTTCACAAAAATAAAGAGCTTTTCCAGAAATATAAAGTTCATGATTTTAAACTATTCTGTTTAAAAGAGGCTTGCTGGACAATCTATCTGAAAAAGTCCTGGAAAACATCTTTATTTTGTGCTTCAGTCTTTCTGATTTTCCTTTTGTGTAAACCTTTGCAATTTTCCTTTTGTACGAAGGATTGTTGAATCCTTCATAATCTGACCCAAATTCTACTTTACGTATTTTTCCCTATTTAGCCAAATTTAGTCAAGCCATTTCCAAATACACTTTTTCACATTTCTACTTAATGCGATAATTTAACTTGTTGTCCTTGGCTTTGCTTCTTTATAAGAAAAAAACCTTTTTCCTTTACACTTTTTCTCCAGAGGACATTTTACTACTTGTAAAATTTTACCTATTGATTTTCTGACCTTATTTATATTTGCATTCTTGAAGTCTGTGCTTTTCTTTTCCTTCTCCTTTCTTTCCAGTGGGTTTTAAGCCCTTACCTAAGCTGGCTTGCACTCTCACATTTTCAAGCAGTTTTATTCTGAAGGTAAGAAATAAATCCAGATTAGTTTTCCCTCCAACTTCAAACCTTGAAATTTTCCTTCTTCTGTACCAAAATCTCCTCTCTACTCTTATTAAATTTGCAGTAACAGGAAAATGGAAGGAACTGCAAGTTGTAAGATATGATTAGAATTCAAAACTCTTCCATCAAACTGGAAAACTGATAAATCAAAAATAATTTAATTCAGTGGTAATAATTTAAATGACTAAGACAATCTTGTAGGTAGCTATTTAAAATAATAGAGATTTAGGGATGTAGTGAATCACAAGCCCTTAGTAATTGTTTTGCAAAAAGGCAAATAAGTAAGGTATATATATATGCTTGCAGAATTTATAAAGTAATCTCTCATACATAATTCTGTGCTCTACCTGAAAGGATGCCTTTAAAGAAAGATATCAGTCAATTGGACACCAAAAGTAATGGTCAGGCTTTCTTGTCTTGTGATGAGAAACTGAGAATTAAAATCTGCTTATCCTCAAGTAAAAAACATTGACAATGCAAAAGAAGCAGTCTGACACAAGGAAGAAAGAAATAAGCTTGTATTTTATGTTCATGGAGGTACTGGTGGTAATTTCACAATGAAAATTCAGGCTGGCCATTATCAAAAACTTTCTTTCAGCAAGAGCTGTGAAGTACTTGTCACGGAATTGCACCAAAATGGCT
>NW_010190530.1:0-26349 GCF_000695765.1 Mesitornis unicolor | reverse complement strand
GACTGGCCCCAAAACTGAGCCCTGGGGATCATCACTTGTGACTGGTCGCTAACTGGATTTAGCTCCATTCACCACAACCCTCTGTGCTTGGCCATCCAGCCAGTTTTTAACCCAGCAAAGTGTATGCCTGTCCAAGCCATGCCTAGCCAGCTTCTCCAGGAGGATGCTGTGGGAGACGGTGTCAAAGGCCTTAGTAAAGTCCAGGTAGACAACCTCCACAGCCTTCCCCTCATCCACCAAGCAGGTCACCTCATCATAAAAGGAGATCAGATTAGTCAAACAGGACCTGCCCTTTCTGAACCCATGCTGACTGGGCCTGATCGCTTGGTTGTCCTGTATGTGATGTGTGATGGCACTCAGGATGATTTGCTCCATCACCTTCCCTGGCACCGAGGTCAGACTGACAGCTCTGTAGTTCCCCGGGTCTTCCTTCCGGCCCTTCTTGTAGATGGGCGTCACGTTTGCAAGCCTCCAGTCAACTGGGACCTCCCCAGTCAGCCAGGACTGTTGGTAAATGATGGAAAGTGGCTTTTTTAAAATGATGGAAAGTGGCTTGGCAAGCACTTCTGCCAGCTCCCTCAGGACCCTGGGGTAGATCGCATTTGGCCCCATAGACTTGTGTATGTCTAAGTGGTGTAGCAGGTCGCTAACCACCTCTTCATGGATTATGGGGGCTTCACTGTGCTTTCCATAAAATGTTGTATGAGGATGACTTCATCTGACCTAAGACCTTAGAATCCTATAGCAGTTTTCATCAACAATTTAATAACAACCACTAGTCCATTAAAGTGTCCATGATTTTCATCAGCCACAACTTTTATTTATAATGTTCTATGTTACAAAATAAATGCATTTTACAACAATCATGTTCAAAACCCCCCAACACAACCACATATTCCTCCACAAAACAAGCAAATGTAAAGAACAACACGTGAGTATGACAAATAGCATTAAATAGCACCAGATTGTGCTAGAGAAACAAACGCAGAAAGTAACCAGTTTCATATGTTTGTAGAATTGTCAGGGATACTACAACAGACACACTGAAATAGAGGAATCTCTACCTTTCTCAGACTGAAATAAGAACCATACAAGTGAAGTTAATTGAGGACCCCACAGCACACTGGATTCCCACAGAGCAGAAGGATCCAGTTATGAATGGATGAACAAAGCAACCATTCCAACTCTGATCACCAAAAAGTATTTGTGTGCTGACACTCAGAACACATGGATTCCCCAGATGTCTACTAGCAACCTCCTTTCATTTTACCTCTTACTAGACAGTCTATTACTACCAGACTTGCAGGTTTCTCTTTTCCACATACGTTAGCCATTGTTTTCTCAATTTGTTCAAGAGAGCAACATAACTAGATCAAAAGAAAAGCAATTGTTTCTAGTCTATACTTTGGCTTGGGCTTTGGTTCTCATCATGTCTGAGAAAAAGACTGTGACAAAATTTTCTGTGCTTTCCAGCTCTGCACGGAGTGGTAGTATTCTTTATTAGACAAGCTGACAAGCTTCATTAAATTTTTCATTGAATTTTAGCTGGACATGGAGTCTGTCTTAAGACAGTACATTTACAGACAAATGAATTTTGTGCTGGATTTCAGTAAGCATTACTTACCATCCACTTGCATTTAATGGAGTCTCATGGGTGTGAGCAGGTCCATAACATATTAATTAAAAACGGTGTAGCAAAAAGGGATCCAGAAAACTGCAGTAGTACCTGATAAGACAATTAAAAAAGGTGCTTATGGCTTTGTTGCTTGCCTGTAGTGATAAAATAGAAGGATCAGAAAACTCAATAAAAATCTATGAGTCTGTGTGGAAAGACACATGTTTTGTGCAAGACTGGAAAATGCTAATCTATTTGTTAGCAGTGTTACAAATATGCTTTTCCACCTTACGAATCCTTTGGTGGCAGAGCTAGTTTAAGTGATTTACATCCTGCCAAAAGTTAGTCCGTCACTTCCATCCATTCTACTATTTCTGTGGGCTTGGTCTAAAGATGTGGATAATAATGTATTTAACACACACACCTACACACAGGAAAACCTCTGCGTTTTCATCCCAGAACTCCCCAAAAGAGTCTGCTTTCTTTTAAACAAGATCATACCCACAGATGTAGAGTAGAGCACTGATAAGGGGCTGGTAAGCACTAGCAGAGTGTTGGGTATGAGGGAGGAAGGGAAGCAGGTCAAGGGCAAAAAGGTCTTAAGCAATCTCTCTAGCTGAAGGCTGCCACATGAAACATTACCCTGAGTACTTCCAGAACATTTTCTTTTACTAACTGATCCAAAAGGAATTATTGGAAACACTCAGATCCTTTGTACCTTTCTAGAAAAAAGATTCAACTTAGTAAACCATATCAAAGTGAGTTGACGGCGCATCATGCTGTCCACTAAGAGACAACCCATAATTTGGCATATAATTAAGACAAAATCAACATAAATTGAAGTTTAAATTGCATGGCAGTTTTAAAAATATGTATTTTACATTCTTTTTTGCTCTTTGTTTTAATTGTGATCAAAAGTATATGCACCCATTTGAAGAGAACAGCTAGGATTAGCTATGTTGGCTTTCACTAAAACCAGAAGTGACTAGATGTTTTCATTCCAAGATAGGTAGATCTCTTTGCTGTAGATAACCATTGTAATCTTTTACTACTCAGACTTCAAATCTTTTAAAGATGAGGCTGCCAGGTCTGATTCTGTGATCAGATCCTGCCTTTGATCAAGGCAGACTTGAGCCATTGTAATCGGTACCCAGAGGACACACTTATTTTGCATACAGTATTTATCTTATAGAATCCATGTCAGACATTATGCCCATGTTTCCATGAGCTTTCTAGACACTTTGAAAAAACTATTTAATGTTTCTTAGTCTTCATCTCTGGCAGAATTTTTAATGTGGAAAAAGTAAACAATTAAGTCTACTTTGTCTTTGGATGTTTTGTCATAGAGCTGTTGAGCTTGGGATACTTTTCAAATTGCCTGCCTAGGCCATTCACCTAAATTATGTCAGAGTTGATTTAATTATCCCTAAAAGCTTCCCTCAAGATGAAACTCTAACCTAGCCTTAAATATCTCTCGGTATAAAGCATGCCTAGAATTTTTTTTGCTGTGCTTAAAACAACAAAACTGTGTTACAAGAATGAGTTACACTACAGAGAGAGTTCTCAGTCTTTTTTTAATACCAGGAAGGCAACAAGTACCATAGTCCTGCGAAGTTTTCTGCACTGTTATCCATTTCCTTTAGTGGTACAGAGTATTCCCCAGCCCAGCTTTACACTAAGCATCCTTATTGCTGACAACTCCTGCGTACCAGCATGCAATTATCTGACTCATTGTTTTCTAAAGAACCAAGCTGAAAATTATTTTTGCTCCCTGAAGTTGCTAAGTGTTTGTGAAAAATTAAAAGACATATATTTTGGTGCAAAAAGTTTTCAGTTCACAGATGTCATCACAAAGCCATACCACAGTTGCCACAGTATAAGGTATAAATAATATAGCTGCTTGCCTATAGAATGCATCACAGTCTCTTGTACCACTTAAAATGATAAATTTTCTCCACGGGTTTTCAACTAATACGCAGAATATGAACTTCAGGCAACCAAACTCTCTTTCCAACAATGCATTTTTATGGTTATTGATGTATGGTAGCACCAAAAATGGTGTCTATTTAGACATAGATACAGATAGAGATTTATAGAGAAGTTTCTCTTTAAGGAGCTGTGTTTTTCTACAGAAACAGAATTTTTCCAGATCAAAATATTTACGTGCACAAAAATAGCTGCTGTAGCCACCTTCACACTGTACCAAAGGTTTGCTCGTGGGCACCATTCTCGGACACTCATTGCATGAAGTGACTTTAGGGTTAAGTGAAGATTCTTATATGTGATGTAAGATGGCCCTAAAACTAACATACAAATATGTTCCTGGAGAGGAAGGAAACTATGGATCAAAGACCTCTCTAATCGGATTTATTATCCACATTCTTAATATGCCTGCCATACATGCTTTTACTACCTACTCAGGATTTGCTAAAAATAACGGTGACATTTGATATTGTTTTTACCCTTTAAGATATGTAATATGTAGAATATCGCAAAAATATTAAGAATGCTGTAACAAGGTTCTTTGAATAGCAGAGGACAATGGCCCTCTCTTGTCTGTCAGATAAGCTATCAACTTGACATTTGTTTCTAAATGTCAGCAAGACCAAAATGGGTGAAATGAGTCACTGAACTTATTTTGCTGTTGGGTAAGGAGCAAGGATGGGTAGTTTAAAATAAGAATATGGAAAGAAGAGAAAATATCTGTCGTCCCAAGGAGAGGAGAGGCTGATTTTTCCTGCTGTTGTCTGTCCATGTCAGGTTATGGTCACAAAACAGCAAACAGTTGTCTCTTAACTAGCCAAATCAGATGCCAAATGGATGTTTGTAATATGACAACTGGTTTATACAGGAAAAAAGTGGGGATGATGCTCAACCTCAGGGGGTGGTTTGTTAAGAGGTAAGAGAGGGGCCTGTGGCTGAAATTCGTGGAGGATTCCTTCACTGAATACTAATTGAGATAAGCAGAAAACGCAGAATACAGGGCATGTTGTGGGTAGTTAGGGCCTGGTGGCCGGAAGATATCGCGCTGTACGGAAAGCATAGGGCCCCTCTCCTAATAGCCAATAGCATTTGATTTACGACGTTAGCAGGCGGATGTGACGTTGTAAACTCAGGCTATAAAACGCTCTGTCACCTATCAATAAACGCCATTTGCCGTCCACCACATTGGTGTTTGTGAGCTTATGGTCCGAGCAGACCCAAAGGTGGGGACGCTGAGCCGTTCCTGAACCAGGTCGCTACGCCTCTGAAGGCAACAGCATGTGTTTTGCCTCTAAAAGGAGTGAAGATGGTGGCAGAGAAAAACTGATACAGCTCCAGTTCTATGCTGTAAAGGCAAGAGTAAGCTTTAATCAAAGACTGCTGCCTGAAATACTTTTGAGATAGCTCTTGCAGGGCAAGGTCAGCAACCAGGACAACTGTAGTGTTGAGAAGCTATAGAAAGCTATAGAAACTTAAGAAAGGATCTTTAAGGCTTATGTTTATGCAGAATCCCTGGCAGGAGACTTCAGTTTTTTAACAAATTTAAGGAAAAAAGAAAAGATGGTAAATATGGATAATTTTGTCTCTCAAGACCTGTTTAATATGAGGCCACTCACACTGAGGCACCCTCTACAAGCCGAGAGCTGCAGGAGCCTCTGTAGCAGCTGGCACTGCCAGCATCTTGGCTTTGGAGGGGGATCCTTGCTGGCAAACAACAACTAGGGCTACTTCTGGAAGTTACGAAGGAAAGAGATGCTCTGCAACCTTTAACAGTTCCAGGCTGTCTCTTCCTCCATCCATTTAATTTTTATAAAATTCATTTGCCTCCTATACAAACACAGCCTACTTCTAGTTTAGCCCTGCTTCTGTGGGTTTCTAAAAATGGTTTTAAGTGAAGCTTCTGCTGAATTGTAATTGAGAGAGTCATTCCAGGATTCTTCTAGAAATTCAGGCAAGATCCAAAATCACTTTCCTTGATCATTTCTCTTTTAATCTCCCTATTCTATCCACATCTTCTATCTCCACTCCATTTTTCACCTTCTTTTTGGTCACTTTTTGCCATCTCCATGTCATGTTTTGCTCACCACTGCATTCAGAAGAACAACATCTTATCCTCCCATGAAGAAACAGAGAACTTGAAGAGAGTATAGTAGTCTATCTTTTATTTTATTTTTTGCTTTATTTTTTGTCCCCACCCCCATCATTCACTCCTATTCCTTTTCTTCTTCTCTAGTCCTACCCACCCTCTTCTTTTCTTACTCCCTGCTTTCTGTTTGTGGGACAGATTCCGTGACGGAGTAACTTGCTGCAAGTCAGCTGAAATCAGGAGAATTTTGTTTTCTATTATTACTACAGCTTTGCACAACACGAGTTAATGTAGCATCGTGGTTGGGATGATATTGCCAAGCTTGAAAATGGCATTTCAATTCTAAATCACAGTCATTTATAACATTCTCCAAAAAAAAATTACCTTTGAGCCTCAAATTTTCATGCTTGGTCTCAATCCAAGTCTGAATTGGTTTTAGAAACTTTCATAAAAATCAATCCAGTTGTTTGTATTTTTTTTTCCAAATTATCCTGTGGAGAGGAGGGAAAAAGTAATTTTCACCACTTAAGACATATTTCATATGCTTTTCATCCATAGTAGCTCAAACCAATGTTATTTTGAAACATCACCCTTGAAAGTGAATGTACTCCTGAATGATGCATTGCCTTGTTTGAAGAAATTTGGTTTGGAAATTACATAGTTATAAACATTAGAACATTGTGTGCTGAGCATGCATGAAACATTATTTCCCTTCTCTGATTTAGACCTCTACTCGGTAGTGATTAATGTTCCCAGGCATGAATATTTGTTTGTGCACTCATGAAAATTACAGACGGAAAAGATCTATTGTACCATCTAGTTAATCGTACCTCCAAAGGCTTGATACCTGCACTCTCTATCTGTACATGTGACAGGAGCTGAGACCCACAGAAAGGTCCTTTCTCGAAACTTCTCTGCAAAGCTTTAGTGGAACAGGGACAGTAATTTTAACTCTGAAGCTCATCTCTTTGTTTGTACCTTGGCTTTGTAATCCAAAACATTTCCTAGAACTTCCTGATATGAATTTCAAGAAACAGTAAAATATGTACTCAGCAGGGTGGACTGTTGCCCAGTCTAGCCCCAGGCAATGGGACTTCCTTCACCTGCTTTGTAATTCTGAACAATCTGAAGATCTCATTGTCAGGAAGTTTCCTTCACTATTCCTCTTGCGTTGTCAAAATCTTCCAGCTATGGCAATAGTCAAGTCATGACCAGTTATGTCACCATAAACAGTACCCCTCTTTCTTTATTATTTTTTCCTTATTATGAACAGATATAGTCTATTGTGCCATTGCCAATTCACTTTTGTTTAGACAATTAAGTCATGCCTAGCTTCCTTCATCTTTCTCCGTAAGCCAGTTCATCTAGTCATTCAGTTACCTAACATGACCCTTAGCTCTCATTGCTCTCACCCCTAGCTGTCATATTACCTAAGCATAAATGGTTTATATTGCTTTTATTTGCACTCCTTCATATTTGTCAATAAGTTGGGTTTTTTTAATAGTGGTGCCTGGAATGGAAAACTATTCTTATCGGGACCTGACAGCATCCCATGGCAGGTCTACTCTAGAAAAACCTTTCAGCTGGTTAGGAAATAGTAGGTATTTTTCCTGTAGGAAAAAAAAAAAAGGTTCATAATTTATCTTTGTTCTTAACTAGAAATGTGGAGTATTTCTGTGGCATTAAAAAAAATCAAGAGAAACAAGGAATAATCCACAAAAAATTTTAATGTCACTGAAAAATATTCTGAACTGGGACATTTCAGACTGTCAGCTACGTTTTTAGGGCAGACTAGCTAATACATCTCCATAACACAGTTTTAAAACTAGATTTGTATCTGTGCAGGGGAAAAGAAGAGGTTGTTTACCATTGTGTTAGCATGCCACAGTTCATCATTCCTCAGAAGAATTACTGTGGCCAAATGACATATTTGAAGGAAAATACCAAAAGAAACAGAATATTTCTTCTTAACTCCCTAACATGTTACTTCTGGAAGAGCTTTATGAAATTTAAAAAATAACAAAGTTTTTCAAAATGACTGTTCATTTTAGGGGGCCTCCATTTTCTGATATAATGAGCTGTAACCTCATTTTCAGAAAGAATCAAGTAGTGCAAATTTGAAAAGTGGGCTTTTTTAGTTGTCCCAAATGGGAGACTGCAAAAGGAGATACCCAGAATCAACAATTTTTTGTAAAATCATGTCCTAATTTATATCACTGTGACACAGGCACTAGCATAGCAGGTACAATGCAACATAAACAGCACCCTCATATTTCTCTTTGCCTAATTGAAAAATACCACATCTGTTAAAAAATATTTCATGTGTTTGAATGGAAATAAAATGAAACTTTGGCTATAGGTGGCAGATTAGAAGTTTTTTTTTTTCTCTAGTTTATTTATGTAAAACCCAATAAATAGTTCAATGTATAACTGCTTACATGACCTCTGTGTACAGAAACCAGTTTTCACATTTCTTAATTTTATCCAAAAATGAACAGAAAGTGGAAATTTCCTTCTCAAGAGAATTTTAAATCATCTTAAAATCAAGACATGCTATTGAAAGTGTAAGTTGTCAAAATATGGATTTTTTGCAATTAGATGGTTTCTAAAATGTAATTTGACAATGTCCCTTTAATCCTATTACAACTTGTTCTCTATTTGTTGGCTAATTGGCCCTTGTCATTTTCATAAAATCCCTTTAAAGTGCATTATCTTTTCTTCCCATGATCTCACCATAATCATCTTGACTTATCAGTAAATATATAAAGCTGTTAGAAACTCACTCAGACACATACACGGTGTGTATATCCTCTTAATCTGTGTGTACATAAGTAGGAATACACTAATGCAGTAAAGTGGGTGAAAATTTTCTTCAAAGTGCTTTTTGCATGACAAACAGTCTTTTAAAGACAGAGGAATTCCCATGAAACAATGCCTCATGCTCTTCAAAATGTTACAATGTGATTCCAAAAAAGAGACACACTTAATATGTTCATTTTAAAGGTGTGAATTTTATTTGTAGCCTTTCTGTTGTGATATCTCGCAAGTGCACCAGCAGGAACCTAGTGCAATGACCTGTTTTTCATGCTGCCTCTCTTTCTGGATGAAATGACAGGTTGGAGTGGGGGCATTTAAAAATTGTTTCACTCTTGGCCAAAATCTGACTGCAGTCAGAAGTGGTAGCAAGGTGGAATGGATGCTGTCTACTTTCACAAGTCTCACCCTTATGTCTCACCCTTCCTTCCTCAGAAGGAAGATATTAGCCTTTTGTGAGTCTGATGATACACTTAACAAGAAATATTAGTGGTTAATGGTACAGCACGGTGGTTTGGTAGGCCAGGTACACCACGATAAAAAAGCTCCTTTACTGTACTGTCATGACAACCTTTACTGATGGTTGCAGTTAACTTTCAGCAGAATGAAGTACATGGCACACTTGCAGAAGGTAAGCTGACCCATGGTAAAGAGGTTTAAATGAAGGATTTTTTTTCTTTCAACCCATATTCTTCAACTTCTCAAAAGACTGATTCATAGATAGCAGTTCCCGGAGATCCTCTCAAGAAAAACAGGGCTTAAAATTATTGCATTTGTATTGCATGCAAATGATTGCAACTGTGGTTTACAGTTTTTTTTCTGGAAAGTTCCCTATTTCACTGTTTTCAGAGCATGTCTGCATGTTGGCAAGGTTTTGACCTTGTGGTCAAAATAATAATCCTCAGCTGGCACTATCATAGTTATTACTCTGTCATATATTTATATCACAGCTGCTGAAGCTTCAGGATATTACTGCAGTACCAATAATAAATATTAATATTTCTATAGCAACCAATTGCTCTTAATTACTTTCATCACAGGAGCCAGGTGAAAGAGGAGCCAAGCTCTAAAGAAGAGAGATCCTAATTGAATGCAGTGTTTCCAAAGAAGAGAAGTCATGCAGAAGGAACTGGAAATTTGCCAACAAAAGGAGGCACCTGAAAGAGGAAAAGATAAATATTTAGCCACTGAGATCTGCTAAAGTACAAAACATCATCTATAATTCAGATTCAAAATTACTATATTTAAATATTGTCCCAGCTGCACTACAAATAGGCCTATGTTGGCAAATTACAATGTAAGTGTGAGACGTGTACCTAAGCCTTAACTTATATCCTGTCCCCCAAAAGTGAGGCTGTCATTGGAACACCCTGTTGGACTGTTGCTAAACTTGTATTTTTTTTCATGCTATAATTACATCTTTATCACAACTCCAAGCCTGAACAGTGGGAAAGCTGGAAAAAGAGATGACTCCAGAATGATTCATCCACTGGAGACTCTGATCCAAATTTTGTGCAGAAGGGTTGAGCATCCTGTGACTAGGAGACAGAGAGAAGCTGCAGTGGCCGCCCAGCAGAGGCAGTGGGTGCACTGTACCGCATGTGCATGCAGAGCCTTCAGCTCAGGGAGCTTCACCCCAACCTTGCCCATAGCTTTCAAAACTACCCAATCTGTCCATGCCAGCATCACCACCTGGTGCCAGGGAGGTGGGTATGGAAACCACTACAGAGTCTTCAAAATCCTGTGCTCCAACAGGATTTGGGAGTAACCGGCTGAGGGGTGATTTCCGTCCTTGAGGACTACGTGGGGAAAAAGGATTGGAAGAGACAGAGCTGGACTTCCCATCCTCTGGCTCCCTAACAAGACTCAGTGAGCTGCCACCTGGCTCTTCATCAAGAGCTTAGACAGGGCAATGTCATCCAGGAGCATTGTCCTCTGACAGAAGGAGTGAGATTCAATGGCACTGGAAATCTAGTCCATCTGGACTGAATAAGGAAATGAACCTCTAGAGAGATGGAGAGGTTCCGAGAGGATTTTAAAAGAGCCTTCATTCCTGTAGAGGTTCTTATTCTACTCTACTCTACTCTACTCTTATCTTATTTATATAATCTTACCTATTTTTTACATAAAGTGGAGAAAATAATTTTGCAATATTGACAAATCTCCCCCTCTTGAGGAACCATTCTCTGTCTTTTATCGGTCTGATTATTACTCTTGTTCAGCTATCACAGAGCACCGCCTTCCTTTTTTTTTTCCTTTTTGGGAATGCAATATCCAGTGTCTCCTGTAGGTGGTGAGAGGAACAAGGAGAAACTGATTATAATGCTTTCAAATGAGTCTTCACTGTGTCAGTAATTTCCTTATCCAGCAATGGTCCAGCAGCCATCACAGTCTCTACAGCCACAGGAAACATTATTTCCAGTGCACCACTGGTACTGACAGTGTGGGATGTATCACAGCAGAACATTTTGGCTCCAAGTCATACAAGAGAGGTCTCTAGATGCATCTATGCAGAGATGCATCTAGATGCACCTATGAAGGTGTGTACATGGAATTAAAGCCTCGTCCAAAGTCTTTACAGTGCTGCAAAGCTTGATTGTGTTTCTCAAGAGCCTGAAGATGTTTGTATCTGAAGTTTTGACTGCCAGTGGAGATAAAGGGGATCTGTGGAAAAGCCTGAGGTTTTGCAGCCAATGTTTGGCCACCAGAGAGGAAAAGATTTACAAGGGCTGCAAAAAGCACCAGAAATGTGCTTAAAGTTCTTGGGAGGTACAGAAAAGTTTTGGTTTGTGTTCTGGAAAAGATGCAGAGTTTATGTGAAAAGAAAGAGTGCTTTTATAAGCACTGCAGTGCAGAGGGGTGGGTAAATTCAGAGCTGGCTGGGAGAGAAACCCTAGCGTGGGATTTATCTGAGATAGATTGACAATCATGTAAAGGTGAAATATCACCATAGAGAGAGAGCTGTTGCTTCTCTGTCATAATCTTTAAGAGTCCTCGAATTTTGTGGATGGTTCAGATGATAGTCCTTGCTCAGTCTTTACCAGGTAAAAAACACCAGTGAGACTATTTGGATGTTGAATGGGGGACAGGGGAATATGGAGGGCTCTCGTGGGAGGTCATGAATTAAAAAAACAAGAAATTGAGCTATTGTATCTCAGCTATCTGTCAAGATGAAGTTTCCAAACACTGCAGTTTCCTTACAGTCTGTTGTTAGGTAATTGTCAGAGAGCTCAGCTTAAAGGTACACCCTTGCTGTTGTCCTTACCTGGAGCCAGGTTGGTGGCTGGGTGTTTCTGCCATGCTTGCAGAAGTCCCCACATCTTTCGCATTGCCGTGCTCCTCCTGGCTGGCACTTCGTCAGCTCAACTCAAAAGGTTTGTTTATTGCCAAGTGTTTGGTTATTAAAAACAAACTGTCAGTCTCTCAGCCTACAACCATAGTGTGTAATTAAATGCATCCTATCCTCCATTTCTGAAACACTGTTACAATAATGTCAAGTTGTGGTAATCTAGCAAAAGGCGGTGGGAAGTCAGACACGTAGGACTTTGGTGTGGCTCCGCTGTGTGAATCAGCTGGGGGGATTACAGCCTCTCACCCTGGGCCACACTGCAGCACCCACCCCAAGAAAACTGGCAGTGACAGCGGGGTCAAGGTAAAATAAAAAGCAAGCGTTGAGATTTTTGTGGGAGCAGGGGGAGAGAAGGAGGAAAGGTTGGTCTGTTGACATCTCTTTTTTGGAGCTATCTTTCAGCCAACTTTTTGAAATGTGTCTATTTCAGGGAATCAGTTGTCTTCAGCATCGATGAAAAGCATCTTGGCCACAAAATAAAAGCCTTATCTGCCCCTTCTCACTCCTTCTACCCTTCTTTCATCCTTCTGTCCAGTCCTACTACCTTATCAAACTGAAATTCTTGTGCAGTTATGGTGGCTGCAATTGAGTCAATTGAAGGGCTGGGTGCAGAAACATTTAAGACACACAAATCTTCTTTCCCAGTTGCCCTTGGCTAAGCAAGGTTTTCCATGTGGGACTCTTGCATATTGGATTATACAGCTGGTCATTTCTGTGTAGCCTCTCTCTTCTTATGTGTGCCTCTCACTGTACCTCTTGTTTAGCTCTTTGACCTGCCATGATTTCTTCTGTCTGGCTCATGGAAGTGAAGAAGCCAGACAACCTGTTCTTGAGAGTCAGCTATGGAAAAACAGAAAGTGGTGATTTGAGCCTCTGTTCCAGCTACACTCCAGTTTGCAGCTCCAGGTTGTTCAAATGTTACATCTGTACTCCTTGATATAGATGGTCTTGGTATTCACAAACATTTTTGGTTTGGTTTGGCTTGGTTTCATTTTTTTACTGGAGAGTGGAGAGAGGAGAAAGAAACAAAAAGATGTGGGGATTTTTCTCCCCTAGAAGATCTGAAAATCCAGCTTTTCCTTCCCAAATGCAATAATGTCTCTGCCTCTCTGCTGCAGAGCAGCGCTCCTGACTCAACCACTCTCAAGCAGAACTCCAATCAGAGAGCAGCAACAGCTCACTTGTGGGACTAAGAGGTACTGAAGTGAAGTGACAGCTTTGCTCCAGCCTTCTGAGGGGCGATACTTTGCCCTGCAGAGGGGATAGTAACAACACCATAATGATGTCAGAAAAGATTGCGTGGAGGTTTTCACTCCCTGTTGTGTGTTTGAGTTGCTCATGGGAGAAATAACACAAACTCATACTTTTTTTCCAAAAAAGAAGGAATACAAAGCACCAGTGAGCCATGCAGCAGTCTCTTTTTAATGTATGATACAACTAAATGTTTATTTACAGCTATTTTTCTTTACCTTTGTTATTTTGGACTCCCTCCACCCTATTTAATATATTATTATATCATTATATTATATATTTGTTAAGCTTTGCCGGCCTTTAGGTTTTATTAGACTTACGTATCTTTGCCTCTCCTGAGCACACTAATTGCATTAGGTGCTTTGAACAAAACTGTTCTTGGTGCACAGCAGAAGAGTGACATCTCTGGATATTTGTATCTCTGTATATATTATTTGGAAGCAGCACTTGGCTTTAGAAGTTATATCTCAGACTTCCCTTTCAGGACCACATGTCAAATGTGGGTAAATAGTTACTGCATATAGCAGAAAGAAATATAAGAAAGGGAAAAAGCTCTCTCGGTTTTCTATTTAGTGCAGTCTTTTGGCTTTTATGAAGTGCCTGCAATACCAGGAACCATCTGAAACAATTTTACAGACCTTTTCAGCCCAGTCTCCCATCTCCCTTCCCTGTCTCACCTTCAGATTTTCTTCTATGATGAATAAAACAGTTCAATATTTTTGCTTGTCTCCCTCTCTCCACTTTGCAATGCAGGGCCATGACAAGCGGAGAATTATTCCTGGTCAGCCAGAGGATCTCCCTACTCCGATGAGCTAAGGCCACAAGCAGTTTAGCTGAAGAGGGTACAAAACCTTTTTCATCACTATTATAAAACCATGCGAGCAAGGAGTTGATTCAACATAATGTCAGTTATGCTTTCTTTACCTGCTCTGCAACTTGTTTTGCCTTGTCTTGCAGAGCGATTTGCTTTCCTTCTAAAATGCAGCAGCTTCAGAACCCCTGAAGCATCTCAAGGGAGTAGATTCAATTGAACATCCTGACGATGACACTCACGAGTGTCTGTAGTACTTCTGAAAGGTTTGCTCAGAAGAAGCTGAGAAAACCAAGAGAAAACTTCTTTTTGCTGAAACTGCTTTTTCCAGAGGCAGTGGGGCCTCAGCCTGAGTAATTGGCTTGGTTTTCAACAGCTAGTAAGTCAACAGGGAGGTGTTCAACAGCCCTGATGGGGCCCAGACTAAATTTCTATGAGAAGCATAGTCAAATCCAGGCATTTTTCCTTAGGCTTTGAGCAGACGTCTGTGGGAAAGATAAGTAAGTAGCATTGTGATCCACTGGGTGCAAGGATAAGAGCTAATTAATTGTACTGGTTTTGGCTGGGATAAAGTTAATTTTCTAGTAGCTTGTTTGGTGCTATGTTCTGGATTTGTAATGAAAACAGTATTGATAACACACCAATGTTTTAGCTATTGCTGAATGGTGCTTACACAGTGTCAAGGCAATTTTGGGGAAATTTTTAGGAACACTTTCCTTTTAAAAAGACCAAGTCAATACCTGTAAAAGGAGAACTGCCACTGAGATTGCATATTACTGGAGCAAGGCATGAGAAACAAAAGCTAAGGAAAAGCTACGAATGGTAATATTTGTTCAGCAATTTATTGGGTAGCCATTCCAATGTACTGGTCATGGCTGGTTTATCACTTTTAGATTGATATTCATGCATGTTTAAAAAAAAGAATGAAGATAAAGATTTTTCTGTTGTGTTGGGTTTTGGTTTTGGTTGGTGTTTTGGTTTTGAGTTGTTTTTATTTTTCAGCTTGCTTCCTTTTGTTTTCTTATGTATTCTGTGTAATCCCACACTGGTACCTTAATAAAATATTCTTACCTGTCATATAGAAGATTTATCATTGTTTTTAATTAAGAAGTCATCAGCAAGTATTTGACAGGCCATTTTCAGCCTCATTACAAATGTGTTCTTGATTAAATTTCAGGTATATTCAATATCCTGTAAATCAGAGAAGAGTGCTTTCCCTTTTCTACTATTCTACACTAAACTTGACAGATGTGATGTCTGCCAATAGCATGTGCTTAGCATAAAGTACAATAATGTTAATGGGGAATTGAAAACTGTATAAACCTGCCTCCTCAGAGTGGAGCTGAATTCGGTAGCTTTCCCAGCTGGAGAACAGTTAGGAAAGTGTTAACTGAAACATCAAGAAAATTTCCTACACAGAAATAAAAAAAAGAAGGTTGGAGGTCCTTAGTCTGTGGTCTTCTCAGGAAAGGGGCTTCAGATTTGGATAGAAGGAGGGATTTTAAAAAACTAGTAGAAATCAAAGCTGAGTAGAGGAACTCGGTACTGCATGCTATGTGATGGAAGTGTCAGAGTAGAAGCAAAATATATTAAAAAGGCATATATGTGTGTGTTTGTTAGAGAGACAAAGGGAGCATCTGGAGAGGGTAACAAGCACTCAGAGCTTTGCATGTCAGCAAAAATGAAATTGTGAATCCAGAAAGCAAAAAAACAAAAAAGACCTGATGGCAGAAAGAATAAAGCTCACTGACGGACCTCACAGAAACTGCCTGACAACACTGCCAAGCAGTGCTTAAAAGGAGAAAAAGCCACAAGACTGCTTCCTTCTATTTTAGAAGATACTGGCATCTCCTTTTTCTCCTTTCTTAATAAACCAAATTTCAGTCAGACAGGCTGGGCGACATGAAGTTTGTCTTGAGGCTGTTGAAAGATGCCCTGCACTCTGGTTGTTACTAGAGGGGCGCTCATTTCTGGGTCTTCTCCCATGCCATTAACTGGCCGATGATGTCCAGGAAAGTGCCTAAAAGTCAAGGACAAATACTGAGTAGAAGGTCTGCAGGTGACTGTAACTACCATAAATATCTATTCTTCACACTGTATTTTAATCTATTTTAGATCCCATAGCACAATTTGAAGGACTCTGGAGCCTGTCTGGTGCTCACTGCATTGGTTCTGCTCTGATCTGATCTGGTCTGTACCAGAGCAACTTCTGAAGTATTAATAGTCCTACTAAACTGCACTCAGATGGTGCTCCAATGTGTTCACCACCTCCAGGCTAACATTCTTTTGGAGATCTTAGTATGATTTCTAAGTAGTGCATATTTTAAATAAGGGTGACCCAAAATGGCATTGACGTTAGCTTTGCTGACGCCCAACAAAAAGGAGTGTGCAAGCTGAAAAACATGGAATTGATTTCCCATTTGTTTGCAGGAGCACAACATAAAACTGCAGCAGATTGGAAACAAAAGGAAGTTCTGTATCTAGAGGAAAGAGGTTGAAAGGATGTTTGGAAGTTATGATAATGGAAAAGTTAACTGATGGCAGAAGTGATTACAAAGGAGACTTCCGCGCCATGTGGCTGCCTTTCTACAACTTTATTCAGGAAAATTCGGCACTATCCATTGCCTGATGCCCCCAGCTTTCCCAGCAATCTTTCACACTTCTGCAAACACTGGTTAATGTAACGTTTTCCTGCTCTGCTGCTTAAGGACATATATCAAAAAGATGGCTTAATTTCCAAAAGGCTGTGATGTATAATATGGAAATAGCACCACATTTAAGCTCAATACTAATACTTTGTCCAGTGCATTTTGTTTGAACATGCTTTAATCTGTCAGCTTTTATTCCTGATTTGTGCTACAGTTATGTTTTTCCTTTGATCAAAAGGAAAATAAAGAGAAAGGAAAAGCACAGACTGGGTAGATAAATTAATTCGCATTTTTACTGGGACACATGATCCTAAAATACATGCTATTCTGTACTGAACCAGAATTTTAAAACCCACTTGGTTTGTGGGTTACCCAACTGGTAAGGTTGTGTTCAACTATTTCCACTCCTCCTTCTCTTGCCTGTCTGACTCATTACCCTCCTTTATTCTCCCCAGCAAGACAAAACTGAATAGCAGAGGTGGGTAAACATCTTGGTTTTCAAATGGCAAAACTGAACTAAAGCATGAAAGTCTAATCAACAGAGGTGAGGAGGAATTTTGTGATCCAATGTTTTCTCATTAGAAAATGCAGATTTGAACATAGTCTAATGAGAGAGAGGGAAAGACAAGGAAAAAAATGACATTTCCATAAGGCAAAAAAATTCTGTTTAAAAAGAACTGTGCAATAACATTCCAATGTTCCATTTTGAAACAACTTTTGATTTGTTTATTATTTTGGTTAGAAATTTAAACTGCAATAATGATAAAATAGCTCTATATCATTAAGTTACTCTATTTTTAAAATTAATCATAAACTTGCTGTATTCAAGTTTAAAAATATTCAGCATTAAAAATGAAACTTTCTGATGATATCAAGAAAAGCTTTGACCAAATAAAAGTAAAAGCCTGAATTTGCTTGATGTAGCACTTTAAATAATGTTTGGTTTTCTTAACTTTGAGCAAACAAACAAACAAACATCAGAAATTCTTGTGAAATATCTTGTGGCACAGACAGTTTTATTCTATCCCAGCATTTGTTATCAGTGAAATTTATCAACAGAGCTTCTTGAAACAAAATAAAGTCATTGGAATTATGGTTGGATTAGGCAGGATTTACTCTTCCTTACTTGCACAAATACCATGTGACTCAATGAAAACTTTGATCTTAATTCTTCAAACTTTGATGCTTGAAATAATCTCTGAATTGTGCAGACTGGGGCTACTCTTTTTTTTTCTTTTCTTTTTTTTTTTTTTAAAGTTCTTCTAGAAAATTATCTGCCTATGGAAATTAGATAGAACAGCAGGCAGCAGACCCTGGCTGACTACAGTCAGAAATGCAAGCTCTTTGAGGAGGGGTAGTGGGTCACTTCTATCTCAGTCTTTTGTCTTCTGTTAGGTCTTGAAACCCTGGTATCATTTTGGGGATACTGTGCAGACTCTGTAGCGCAGAACATGCATCGCTGTTAGCCTGTGTGCTGAGGACACCGCCTGCAGCCACCAGCTGTTGCACAGCTGGCTGGGCTTCTCCTTCCCCAGCACTTTCCTTTCCTTAGGGGGCATTTGGGAGCATAAAGGGTGATGGAAAGAAAGAAGATAGGGAGAATGCAACTTCCTACCTGAAGCCGTCCTAGGTTGGTATAATGAGGTGGATCTTAAAAAAGCCTGAGGCTGATTTGTACTAATGTGAGGCTAACCTGATATGCATCCTGGGTCAGGGTGTGCGAAGATGGGTGTAAGCAGATCCCAAAATGTAAACCCCAACCTGTGGTACTGCGATGGATAAAATAAATCATTGCATTAGGCTCCCACACGAAACACTTGGGTTTAGACCAGGTTGATTGAACTGAATTAAACTGAGCTAGACTGTATTTTGAAAACAATTCATTATTTTGTGCACTGTGATTTGCCTCATAAAGGCAAAAAGATATTAATCTATATTTTGAGAACATAGTGGGGGCTTTGCTGAGCTAATTGTATGCCCAGACTGCATTTTCACAAGCCATTAATGGGAATTCAGAGGCCTCAGAGCTTTCTCTATTGAATCTCTGCCTGATATTAGCACTTGGGCAACAGCTATTGAATTCTATCAGCAGCAAGGGATGCCTTGGTCTCAAGGAGACTAGCATGGATAGAATCTCTAATGGTAATATTGTTAACCTTAGGGTACCAGAGACAGATCTAATAGCACTGGCATTTGTGCTGGGCTCAGATCTTAAATCATCCCTTTCAGTTGATATATAAGGCCAGATTCTTTAGTGTCCTCTGGCTGCTTTCAGCTGTTTCTGTAAGGCAACAAGTTCTAAACTAAACCAAATTTATAGGTTTTTTTTTCACTGCCAGAAAGACACAGTTAATCTGAACCATGATTTACAAACACTGAGAAGAGTGTCATGACATTAGCAACCTTTAATGATGATGGTATCAGTAAGCTCTCATAAGCATGTTCCTAAGGGACATACATAGAAATAAAGAGGTTCAGGTCCAATGGTTACTCCTCCATGGTCTGGGGATCTTGTGTACCTAAAATATCTGACAGTGGTATGGTGCTCTGATATTCTGTTTTATTTCACTACTAAATGGCTAAAACCTGGAGTAGGTGGGTAGGGGCTGAATATTTAGCTCTTACACATCTACATAGTGTACTTTAAGGGACTCACTTCTGCCTTTGCAGAGGTATCTTGCATGTTAAAACTCTTCTAATCGAGATCCCAAAACAATAGCACCTCTCAAAGATAATTTTCCTGGATGAGTAACTGAATCTTTTCCAAAAGATCAGCAGTGCTAGAGAGTGCCCATTGGGCCAGGTTACACCTGTTAACTCCCTTTTGCTCTGATACAGAATGCACTTATCTTCTCCTTCTGTTTACCTCTTTCTTTGAGAGAGAACACGTTTCTGGAGTTGCTCTAGATTCTATTTTTAAAATGTAGATGAGGTCATAATGTTAGGCCATTATTCTTGATATTGCTTTTTAGCCAAGCACTCCCAACTCTCAGAAGTGACAAACTCTGTCTTGCAGGTCTGCTGGGCTTTTGCCTACTATGATATTGAATTCTGGGGAAATCTGTAGGATAAGAATACATTTGAGACACTGGCACTTTAATCAGCTAACTGAGCCAGACTCTGTTCTGCCTGGCACATCCTAAGGCTGTCAAAAGAAGTGTTTGTACTTTTCGCACCTTGCCCCCGGAACAAGGATTTACACTATCCTGTGCTTTAACAGCCTTGGGGAGCTTTGGTGGTCTATCACAAGTGAACGAAAAGTTCAACAAGTTAAAAATATTCAGAATGCAACATGCATTGCCTCCATCACATGGCTTCAGAGGTGGCAGAAGATGATGAAGGCTGGTCTCTACTAGGTGGCTCTTCCATGCACAAGGGATCTCTTGTCAGGGAGACCCAACAGCTTTGAGATCTGGAATGCTGCAAAGTACAAGTACTCCAGAGATGTCCTTGCTGTTAGCATTGTCCACTAAAACCTTACAGGCACAGTATATTCTTGCATTCCTTCTCCAGGTGCTTTGCTTTAAGAACACACTTCATCCTTTTATTTCAAGGCAGAGAAAATGGCCAAGAGGCACAGTGGAGTCTCCTGCTCCTCTGAACATGAAAGCAAATCAAAAAATGCATCCTGTGACAGATGTGTCTTCTAAGCATGTCTCAAGTAAGTCTTCTGCTTCATTTGTAAGGTCTACCTATGAGTTTTGAGATGTGCTGTCTGGTATTTGTTTAATGGCTCAATTCTCTTCTTTATCTCATGCATTTCTAAGAAGGGACTTACATGAAAACAGTATTGTAGTTCTCTCCCTCTCAAATAAACCATTAACTTGTATTACTAATAGGACACCAGAGGAAGAAGGCAGGGGAAATAACACTACAGTTAAAGCAAGCATCATAAAATACTCATCCTTGCAACTTTGCTTCAGCCTATCCAGCTGATGATGCAAGGCCTTGTTGTGGACAGGCCACGTAAGGCTCTCACAGGTGTTTCAGGTTTTCCTTTGCAAGCCAGGGCCAGCAGGACTCCCTAATTGATGAGGGCCAATTACCAAACCCAGTATAGCTATGCTTGTTTTGGAGAAACAGAGAGGGGGCAAAAAGAATGCAAAGGAGAAAGAAGCTAGCACGCTTTCCCAGCTGAAAACATTCATTAATTTTGAATGTTGCTGAGCAAAGGAGAAAGCAATGCAATATAGCTTGTATTGGAAAGGAGGCTTCAATGATGTGTATTTAATGCAGCATCCCCCTTTCTCACATTCTTACTTGAATGTTTTGTCTTGCATGGAAGTATTTTTGCCTTCAAGTTTCAATCTTTTTGCACTCTTTCAAAATACTTTTTTTCTTAAAGAACCCACAGTTCTTTGAAATACCTCCCTAGCAGGACCACGACTATGAGAGATAATTGTGGAATGAGAGTTGAGGAACTGTGATAGCTGAGCAGTAGTGAATATCAGTCACGAAAACATATGGATGTGAGAGAGGGTAGACATTATTTTGCCAGTGGCTGGAGAGCACAAATGCAAAACAAGTGTCCAGCTTGTCAGAATTACCACACATGAATATTCATAAATATATTGCTATGCTTGGAATTCCCAATCTCTATAGGAAAACTTCAGAGAGTGTTGTGTTTTGAAGTCATGCTGATGATATTTCCTATTCCCTAACCCACTGTTAGCAGATCTTTTGGAGGGTCTTGTGCATGTAGGAGGTGAAAGTACAAACTGGTGTACGGTTCTGTCTGTTAAATAAGTCTTGGAATTCACACCAGCCCTCAGTGGTGCCAGAGAACGTACTCTGACTTTTATGGGCACAAGAGTGCAGACGTCATCCTGCTCACAACAACAATTTCAAGAAGGACTGATGGCAAACATTCTGACAGATTTTTTTTTTTATTTTGGAAATGCTGACAGATCAAAAGATAAAAGTTTCAGAAAGTGGGTCAATTTAGAGCAGGATTTGTTTGACATTCATTTGACACATGAAATGTCCCTTGGCCCTTTCCTGAGTGTACATTAAAATTTTCCATTTGATACTAATTTTTCTTTTGCATTTTAGTGCCCTATTACAAAAGTCAGGAGTAGAGGACAATGGTTTAATATTCACTTTTCTTGCTGTAAAGTAAAAACAATACCTCTTAGTTTGCATGCAAATTTGAAGGTTAAGTCGTTCAGTTTTAGTGTGGGTACTTACAGAAAATCACAGTTTTTCCTGGGTTTGGTGCCAACAGAATGTTCTGACTTGGAAAAAATATTCAATGCATAAGGAACATTCCTAGTGAAAAAGAGTCTAATAGGAAAGTAAATGTTTATGAGTATGCAGGCCCAACACTGATATTCTAACCTAAATTCTAATATATCAGTCTTGTGTAGATCCCAGGTCTCTCAGTATCTGTTTCAATGGATATTATGTGTAACTAATGAAATCAATAAATGATTTGCAGAGATATCCACTGAAGTTCTTGGAAAAGCCACTGCAAATGAGATGCAGGCTGATATGACATTTTTTAATTTTTCCCAGTAATTAAAACACCATTTGGGGCTGAGTAGAGTCTCCTTTCTCCTCTCTGATAAAAGTCTCCTTGAGCAGGAAGAGTGGATCTGATTCAAGATTGTGTCATGGGATTCTCTGCAGACTTTGCCTTCTATTTCCAACTCTGCCAAGGATCACGTAAAATGGATGGTCAGCAGAGCTCTGCATCCCACTAAATCTCCTATATCCTTTTCTTCCCTTTCCTAGACTCCCTCCTGCTTCACATTCTGCTTTAAAGCATACATAACCATAGAATGTAATACTAAATGCATCATTATTCTGTGAATGCTTTTTTTAAAATGATATAATATAGAATCATAGAATGATTTCAATTGAAAGGGACATTAAAGATATCTAGTTCCAACCCCCCTGCTATGGGCAGGGTCACCTGGCCCCATCCAACCTGGCTTTGAACACTTCCAGGGAGGGGGCATCCGCAACTTCCCTTGGCAACATCTTCCAGTGTCTCACCACCCTCATTGTAAAGAATTTCTTCCTAATACCTAATCTAAATATACCCCTTTCTAGTTTAAATCCATTACCTCTTGTCCTATCAATATATGCCCTTGCAAAAAGTCCCTCCCCATACTTCTAGTACGTGTGAAAGAAACAAGATACATCATGGGAAGGGGAAGATGTATCATTATCTCTTCCTCTGAATAAGTAAAAGTGCATCTATGAAAACAGAATTTATTTTTTTTTATAAGGATGATATATAACAGTCTAAAAGAGTTAATGTCTTTGAGGCAGTGATGACACATCCATTACGCTGGGCACCAGTCCTCAGGCACTGGCTGTTGATAAATTCCCAAAGAAGATATCGTTTTACCATGCAGTTATTCTCAAGGAGTGGTGCTTGGGAGGACAGTGGTTCTCAAAGGATTGGTTCCAGAGCTACTGGTGCAGCACACTGACCACTCATCTCACAAGTAAAATAAAAGCACACTGCTGGAATAAGAACATAGATTTGTGTGATGGCCACATATGCACTTGTGGCCACTCCTGTTATTCCAGTATAGCTCCCAACTAGAGTGCAAAAAGTTTCATGATTCGGGGCATATTCTGCATAAGTGTTAGTAGGTGACCTACTAAAAAGGCTGGGACCTCTGTGTGATATGAGAGTACAAATTCCTTGCATTTACCTGTTGGTCCCATTTGAGGAAGTCTTAATGGTGGTGGATGGAGAGCAGAGATGATCTTAGGACAAGATGTGTCACTAGCAGTTTGCTGTGCCTGCTGGAAGCAGAGGTGCATTGTGGGTTTGCAGAGCCTGCATGCTGCTTGGTCCAGTAATTTTGCTGTAAGAGAAGGCCCTTGTTTGAAAATTGAAGTTAGAAAGTGAAGGACAAGCAATGGCACTTCATGTCTGGGAAAAGCAACTTTTTTATCTTTGCAGGAAGAGCCCAGAGAGAGGTGAAGAGAGCAAGTCAAATCTGACGAGCAGAGGAACCGTGAGAACAGGCAAGGAGAAGGAGAGATAGCAAGCAGACAGTTTGAGAAGGAGACAAGGTGCAGATAAGGAGCTGTATCTATCTAATAGATATTCTTCCCCTAATTCTAATGGAAATTCTATCTCCCAGAGTCTGTCAGTGGAAACCTAATCTACCTCCAAGGGATACACAGCTTTGGTCAAAGCAGACTCCAGATGACAACAAGGTCATTTTCATCTCATCAGCTACAATACGCAGCCTGGCACCTTCCTCCCCCGTCTCACTCCCCCTTCCTTGAACAAGCTGAGAAGGAGAGGACAAGTTGAATGACAGGTAACATTGCTACAACATACAGCAGAATCCAGGGATGGCTCTCTTGCTGCTGAGGAGAGTTTAACTTTGCTTTCCTGAAGAGTAACTGCGCTGTTGTTTGTTTTGGGCTCTACAGGTGACCAAGGAGTTGCGCTGAACAAACAATTGCTGGAAATACAAAATTTAAAGATCTGGCAGGTGAACTGTCTTTAGCTGCCTTCTGACCACCCTGCCAATGGAAACCACCCTACAACCTGGTCTAAATTCATTGTTAACACTACTTTGAGGCTGGACTAGATGACCTTCTGAAGTTCCTTCATATTGAATACTACTGTGACCTCTGTGGATATATGAGCTCTACATAAGTACACTCACATGGATCTTTGTATGTTGCCGATCCTGGCCCTGACTTGTTGACTTGACTTCTTGGTTTGGCCTTGGACATGCCTTGTCAATGTGGTCTTTTCTGGTGATTGCTGAACTGGTGGCTGATCCTGGTTACCCTCACTAGGTTTGCTCTGCTTGCCTTGCTTTGGTACTGAAGGTCTGTGATCTTGTCGGTAAGGCTGCTGTTCCTTCTGCCATGCTTCTCCCCGTCCTGGTTCCCGTTCTCTTCAAAAGCAGCCTGCTGCTGCTTGACAGTGACTACACTGAAAGTGCAGAGATGACCTAATCTCAAGGACTCTGACAAATATTCAAAACTTGGGTGGTCAGAATGGAGCGCATTTGGTCAAGCAGTTTTCAGTGAACAAGAAATTGTACTGCAGCTCTGCAACCTCACAGTCCTCCTGTGCCCAGTCAGGGACTCGGACTATCAGACAATACACTTTCCCTCACCCTGGAAATCCTTGAACGCCTTACTTTTCCAATGCATGCCTACAACCATATATTAATCACATATGGCCATAGATCTTTAATGCATAACCTATAATCAGCTGCTTCCCTTTCTTAATGACCTCCAAGATCAAGTTCAGCCTGACAGATGAAGAAGTACAAACCAGAATGTTGAAAGAGCGTTCAGTCTTGGCAACCTGAGTGTGGGGGAAAAGGATAGGATATTACTCAGTTGATTCAGACCGTTAATAAGAAGCCACAGATCTGTAACCATTACATTAATGGATACATCCATCTATCTTGTTCAGGGAATCTGCTACTGAGAGAGTTCTTGCCAACATGATGAGATAACAACAGATCAGTACAGTGGGGTGTGAATACTTCGTAGTTTTCTGAGTTATGTTCTAAAACCTGACTTGGATGTGGCTGCAAGGAGAGCACTAAGCACTGTAGTCTGAAAAGTTGACCTACCTACGAAAGAAGCATGACAGCCCTGCTACTGTGTGACTAATAGGTACTTAACATGGACACAAGTGTGCCTACATTTTAGCACATAGTCTGGTAGGAGACTAAATAGGTCCTAAGTAAGTGTCTGAAAAACCTCTACATAGTCACAGGCCCCAGAGGATGATCTCACCCCTTTAAGTGGTGCCCATGTTAAGACTAGACTGAGTTTTGGCTACATTTAATCTACAGAGGCCCAACACAGGTGGCATTTCGGGTCATCCAGGCATCCCCAAGATGTCCCATTCTACAACCCTATGGCAGAGCAGCATGCCAGGGCTAAGTGAAGACAGCAAGGGTGTTCCTGAGGGCAGCTGTGCCACAACTGTCCTCTTCTCTGAACAGCCGAAACTGCAGCTTCCTTATAAACCTGCAGTTGTCAAGGGGAACACTGAAAATTGCTGAGGCAGGGACTGAAGGGCTGGCAGCAGCGGATACCTGGCTTACCTCTGCTAAAGCCCTACGGGCTTATTGAGTAGGAACAGAATAGGAATAATGAAGACCAATCCTTTACAACTTGATAATCACAGAATACTCCAGCTGGGTTTTTGCAGGGACTCTGAATCTCTCTGATAAGCATGCAGAGAGCTGATAGCCTGTGGTGCCTTATAATCTGTAGTATCCAGAGCGCAGTTCTCTCTAAAGAAGTACATGTGAATAGTGTGGCATCAACCTGACCTAGTCATTCAGAACAGTGATTGCAGTAATTTACACTTATGACTCTGTGTCAATGTTAAAAGACTGAAATTGAAAGTATCAGTACTTCTATCTTTTACTATTCCTCTCCTCAGTGGTTATTTTCATGCTCATATAATTAGCATGGAGGTCACAGAGATAATTTCCATACCTCATTTTTCGTATAGCTTTTGCCGTGTATCGGAGCTTAAGACACCCCAGTTCACGCAATATTCTCCATAAACAATTGGCCATAAACCAGAATTCCCTGCTTTCCTCACATAGTAACTGTCCACACAGTAATAATGAAAGATACAATTATCACACCTTCCCCATGTGCTCTCTCTCTCCGAGTCCTTTTCTCGGTCTGCCCTGGAGAATTCACCTGTCAAGCAGGCTAACTGGTGACCCTCAGGACTGGGCCCACTTCTGGGATCCTTCCTCAGTGTGACCCTGCTGCCTTGGCATGGCAGTCTCATTGGGCACTGTCCTGGTTTGAGCTAAATAGAAC
>NW_010190529.1:0-21052 GCF_000695765.1 Mesitornis unicolor | reverse complement strand
GGCTGGCTGGCTGAGTGGTCCTTCCAGCAAGATGGATGGAGATGTTCAAAGGCTTTCCAAAGCCTTTGAGAGATGGACTGTTAAGAAGAGAGACCCAGGTTGTTCCAGGCTGGGGAGTGGCTTGCAGAAAACTGAGATACTAAGCACGTGAAGCAAACACCAAAAACAAATCTCATTGTACATGGACTCACTTGCCTGATTTCTGTACACTGTTCTGCCTAGACTTGGTTTGAAAGTGAAGTACAAAACTAGAGTAAAAGGATTTATTTTCTGCTTACACACTCTGACTTAGAAAGCGGTTTTAAGAGTGGCTTCAAGTTATTACACTGGTCCTTTAACAGAGTATTCACACTCTACACGGTCATGAATACAGGAAATGTTGAGAATTACAGCTTTTACAGGCTGCCCAGAAGCCTCACCAAAAACTGAACCCTGGTCATACCGTCACCTCTGTAGAGACACTGTGCTCATCAGGTCTCAGAAGGAGCAACTGGAACTGGTACAGGCACTTTGTCTCCCACTGGTAGTACTCCCAATTCCTTTTAAAGAAAAGGCCAGCAGCCTGCTGAAAACCAGCCCTGTACAGCACAGACCACCACATTGTTGCCCTTTTGGAGAAGCATGTTGCTGTCTGGCAGCAATAGGTCTCATATTTCCCTGCAAAGAGCAGTTTTGCTATCTGGGTTGCTAATTTCCAGGGCCTCTGCAAGCCATTTCTCCCCAGAACTAGTACAAGAAGAACTCCCCTGCTTGGTCTCCTCTCCTCCAGTGCACCATGAGTACTTGTGTAAAGATTGTGCCAAGAGAGCGGTGTCTTTCACTCCATCTCAATGCCAGAGCTCTTACACCACTGAACTACAGCTTTCAACAGTTGACCTTCATTCAGGCTGAGGCTCTGCCAAACCAGCACAGGAATCTAATCTAATAATTTTATGTATTGGAGATTTCTAGGGTAGATTGAGTGCAAAGCAGACAGTGGCTTTGCTAGACAAACACAGAGGAGGGAGGGCCAGGCTATTGTAAAGTATTTATTTGAAAAGGGCTTTGAAGACCAGTCAGCACTGTGCATTGGATGGCAGGATCCAATTACAAAGGAGTCAAACTCCAATTACATTGTCATTACACTAAGTATGCTTCTTTGATAATGTACAAATAATTAATCCAAACTAGAATATTAATTATATTTGCAAGACTAATAGCCCTTTGCTTTCATACTCAATACATCTGCCTGGGACTTTCCCTGGAACTTAGATGTTTTCATTTAGGAGCCTGGAGCGGGCAAATCTTAGCTTATACTTCTGTGACTGACAACCATTAACCATACTGTATTGACGCAGAAATAGATCTCCATCATGCAGTTAATATTCTGGTTGTGTGAAACCACTAGTAACTGTGACTATTGAAAACCAGGTTACAGCATAACTAGGCACTGTTTTGTAGAGCCAAAGCAGAAATTTATACTACATATTTTTTCTGCCACTTCCTCTGTGTGACACCACATGTCATCACCATTGGAACACAACAGAAAACCAACAGCCTTAAATACCATGGCTTAGATATAGATTCAGTCACAAGCAATCACTTTCCAAGTCCCTCTAGATGAAGAGAAGTTGATTTAGGTTCAAACTGGAAAGGTAGCACATGAGGAACAAGACTACAAGTTCCAAAAAGGCCTGCAACATGAGAGCTATGGATTTCCAGCCTTACTCAGCCACTGCAGAGGAAAGGCAAGCCAAGGAAGTTCTCTTTTGGACAGGGCTATCTGTAGTTTTTCCATCACTCACTTTTGCTCATGGTCTGTGCAAGGTTGAGAAGAGAAACCTATGGAGCTCGTGGGCTTGGGGACCTCTGGCAGTTCTTTAAGAGAGTAGCAGATGTACATCACAGTTTGTAATACAAAGCCAGCTTTCCATAGGTCTGGGTTGCGAGTATCTGCTGGCTTTGGCAGCCAGCCTTTCCTGGGCACTTGGCTTGTTCTTCTGCAGAGGTAATGCTCCTTTCTTCTAAAGAGTGACTTTCACAGTCCTCCCTATCAAAAGAAACCAAACAAAGAAAAAGTTGTTGAACTTTAGGCTTTTAAAGACTTTTTTAAAAAACTTACCTAGTGGTGTTTTTTTTTTTCAGTGGCTCACACTCAATCCTGAGAGAAGCCATTCCTTCTTTGCTTTTTTCTGACAACACTTTCATTCTTGGGATGGTAGGGTAGTCTTAGCTGGACTTGCAGCCAGCACCTTATTTCTGGTATCAGTTCAGCAAGAACCAGAAACTGGTTGGTGACCTCTTCTGTATTGTAGTAGGAAACATTTGTCCAGCTTTTGTGACAGCACAGAGGGGAAACATTGTCACTCTTTACAATGTTGGTTGTGCTTTCTTCTCATAAGAGGTAAGGGAATGACAATACGATTCTCCTTCAGGCTAAGTGATAGACACCATCCTTTAGGGTCCCTCTTAGGTCCACTTTCCAACATCTGGAAGTCTTACAGAGATGGGCTGAATAAGATTTTCAGTTGAAAGGGCTTTCTAGTGCAGATGTGAATTGATTGAAGCTCAAAGTTTGTGGTAGTATGCCAGCACAAACTCTCAGTGCTTTGATTTTCCTTCACCGTAGATAATTCCCTTGATAGGAAGACATCCACAAGAATGAATGTTTTGTGCTCTGCTCTGACAAGAGGGGTGGAAAGCTAACTAGAGAAAAGGAGTTGCTTATACAAGTCTCTCATATTTCCAGCTATCACAGATCTTAAGTCCCTGTTTACACCTTAGCAGCAATATTTTTGATGTCTCACAGGCTTATTCTAACTCAGCTGTAGTGCCTAACTTCCCAAGAACTTTAATTATGTTTATTATGGGATGCTGTAAAATAAAATTCCCTGAAAGGATAGAGCCTTTAATTACAATTATGTTTGCCTTGACAGCACGTTTGTGAATTTTATAAAACCTGATTACTGTTTTGACTACCAGTAAGGAGGATTAAAATATTATTCTACATGAGTGAATTAAAGCTTCCCCAAGGCTATTAGGTTCTGGTTATTTCTTTTCTAACTAAGTAGATCACTTGTCAAGACTAAGCTGCTAACAGTAATCAAATTGTCCTCTTGCCCTATCATAATTAACATGAAATATATACTCTTAATGTTCTCCTGATTAGCCCACAAAGCTGAGGCACAGCATGGAGTGAACAAAATACAACATAGCTTTCTGTCCCATTTTACAGCTGACTGCTTCATAAACCCTGCCACACTGTTGGTTTTATACAATTGTGCTCCTCTGAGTGCTCCTCTGGAAGATCTGGACAGGCTTCTGATCAGGAAGAAAGAAGTTGCTGCTGCACTCATTCAGGATCCAGAAACTGAGGAATTTGCTCGTTTGTTTTGAGGGATGGAGCATCATCTGGAAAACTCTAAAATAAAGTTTCATTAGTGGAGCTTGGGTCAGCACTATATTTGCCATCATAAAGTTTCTCTTAATGTCTTCTTGAGTTATCCTCCTAGCTGTTTAAATCTGTTTCTAGTTCTCCATCCCTACTGAAGACAGAGAACAGATTATTCCTTTACTCTCTGTACCAATCTTCTTTTATCTAAAGAATTCATAATGGCCACACCTCAACACTATAACCTGGAGATGAGCAATCTCTCGCTCAGGTGGCACCATGGTCCCAACTTTGAAGATCTACCTGAGACACAACCTATCCACACTTGCTGGATTACTGCAGAAGTATTAATCTAAGGGAAAATCAGGAGAGAGATTGTAAGCATGAAAACTAGAGAACATGCACCACTGCAAACAAGATTTTAGAGCCAGATGCCAGCAAAACATTTTGAATATGGTGGGAAAGCTATGTGTGCCAAACTGCTGTTCGCCTGGTTTGGATGTCTACTTTTTATCTGAGTGACACCATTAGAAATGCAATGTTCTCTAACTCCTCATGTCTCGGTAAGGAACACAAATTCCTGCTAGACATAGCAAGGTCCCTCACTGAATCAGGGGATAAATGTGAAAAAATAAGTTCTAGGAAAGAAGATAGATTTTTAAGGTAGAATGACCCTGAAAGTAAAAAATCCATAGTATCTGTAATTGTATCTATCATTGTTTGATCATGTCACATCGGAAGCAAGTGAGACCAATCCTGATAACCTTTTCTTCCATGTGCTTAGAGATGACTTCCAGAAAGAGCTATTCTACCACTTTCCCAGGGATGGAGATGAGGCTGACTGGCCTGTCATTTCCTGGGTCCTCCTTCTTGCTGTTTTTGAAGACTGGAGTGACACTGGTTTTCCTCCAGTCCTCAGGCACCTCTCCTGTTCAAAGATGATGGAGAGTGCCTTAGCAATAACATCTGCCAGATCCCTCAGCACTCTTGGGTTCATTCCATTGGGTGCTCATGGATCTGTGGGTGTCAAGTTTGCCTGAATGGTCTCTAACCTGATACTCCTTGATCAAAGGAAAGTCTTCCTTTCTCTCTCACCTCCAGGGTGTGGGATTCCCAAGGGCCAGCCTTAGCAGTAAAGACTGAAGCAAAGAAGGCATTCAGTTACTCCACCTTCTCTGTATCCTCCATGACAGAGGTTACACCAGGGCACTTACCTCATTCAGCAGTTGGCTCACGTTTTCCCCAGCTTTCTTTTTGCTACTGATATACTTGAAGAAGCCCTTCTTGATGTCCTTGACATCCCTTGCCAGATTTAATTCCTAGTGGACCTTAGCTTTCCTTGTTGCATCCCTGCATACTCTGACAATGGTCCTATATTCCTCCAAAGTGACCAGTCTCTTCTTTCCATATTTTTTAATTCCTTCTTCCATTTGAGTTTTTCCAGAAGTTTTTTGTTCATCCATGCAGGTCTCCTGCCTCCTGTGCTTGATTTCTTAGTCATAGGGATGCACCAATCTTGAGCTTGGAGGAAATAGTGCTTGAATATTTACAAGCTTTCCCTCCCCTACCTTCTAGAACCCTAACCTATGGGATTCCTCCAAGTAGGTCTTTGAAGAGATCAAAGTTAGCTCTCCTGAAGTCCAGGGTTGTAATCTTACTGTCCAGCTTCTTCCATGCAGGATCCTGAACTCCACCATCTCATGGTCACTGCGGTCAAGACTGCCCCCAACCTTCACATCCTCAACCAGTCCTTCTCTCTTTGTTAGTACAAGGTCCAGCAGCTCACCTCTCTTCATTTGCTCCTCCACCACTTGTGGCAAAAAGTTATCATAAATGCACTGCAGGAAACTCCTGGACTGTGTGTGCCTAGCTATGTTGCCTTTCCAGCAAATACCAGAGTGGTTGAAGTCCCCTATGAGAACCAGGGCCTGTGATCATAAGGCTACTTTCAACTGACTGCAGAAGGCTTCATCAACTTCCTCTTCCTGATCAGGTGGTCTGTAGTAAACACTCAGAACAGTGTCACCCATATTAGCCTGCCCCTTATTTCTTACCCATAAACTCTTGACTTATTCTTCATCCACCCATAGGCAAAGCTTGAAAAATTCCAGCTGCTTTTTCCCATAAAGACCAAGAGCAACTGGAATGCACAGAAAGTATGTATACATCTGTGAAAGCATTCTAGTCACACAAGCTATCCCACCATGTTTCTGTAATTGTAATAAGATCGTGGCTCTGCGACCACACAGATATCTAGTTCTTCCTGTTTATTACCCATGCTGTGTGCGTTGGTGTACAGGTATTTTAGAGAGGTGATCAAGCATGCAGGTTTCCCTGCAAGGGTGCAAGAAGATCCACCATAGCCATACACATCCTTGAGGTGGTTGACCTTCTAGTTCTTGTCCTGGGAAGCAGCTAAGTAACATTTGGTCCTGCTCTGGTTAGCCTGGCTTTTTCTCCAGCTAGATGCAATAACATGAGCATTGCCATTTTAGACACTGACCCCCAAGTCCTTCAGCTTCCCACCTAGCCAAGTTCACCAGCCTGCTGCCAAACATTCCCTTGACTCTTCTAGACAGGTGGATTCCATCCCTCCCTAACACATTATAGTCACAGAGTCAGCTAACTTTTTGCTAAAGCATTTTGTCTAGACATGAGAAAAGTGGGAGGTCTTGGTCTCCAAATCTTCTCAAGGGCCCAGGATGCAAGGAAGAAACAACTAAGAACAGCTCAAATGCAGCTAGCTGAGGAGAATGGAGCAAAGAGAGATTCAAAGAAGTATTTCTAACAATTGGATATCCTTGTTTTTTACTGCCTCCTTTGTCTGGGATTACTAAAATCTGAAATATCTAGGGCATTCTCAAATCCTGGGCAGAATCCACTATGTAGCTAAAAGACTGCCCCAAGAAGAAAGCTGTATTTTGTTTCTAAGAACTGTCAAACAGCAACGGTTAGAGCTCTTCCACCTCCTGTGAAAATAATTTTAAAACACAGATTTTGTTTATTGTAAACAAAGAAAAATTGATTTATTTTACACTCCTCATAGCTTTTTAAAATACAGATATATATACATATATATGGTGCTGTGTCTGTATGAGCAAAAGTCAAGCTTGTTAAAATCTCAGCCCAACAGAGAATTCTCATGCTAGGGCTTTTAGTATAGAGAGATTCATACAGTGACATACTGCTCACTGCTATCTCCAGCTGCTACTGCAGTATTAAGTATTCTCTTGTCCTTGATATTTCCCTGTCAGAACATTCTGTGACTGGCTTCATTACTGAAAGCACATGTTCCTCTATGCCATAAGTTAAATTCCACCCTAAGAAAATCCCTTGCAGCCTATTTATGTTGTGGGTGAGAGAAAAGATGTTACTGAGGTCAGAGCAGCCCACACTTAGCATTGTACCAGGACAGTTTAAAAGCATCACCAACTTATTCCACAACTTTGGTAAACTAACCAAAAGCAGCCTAATGGATAACACACCTCTAAAAGAAGTCATTTCATGAGAAAGGGCTATTCTAGACATGAAAAGCAAATAAATTCACCTTGCAGGCAAAAACCTAGAGGGAAGCCAGCCAGGGGACGGTTGTTAAGTAACTTAATTGCTCATTTAGAAAGCAGCAGAAGAAAAAAATCCTCAACTTTAAGCCATCAGGTGGTTTGTGGTGTCAGTGTACATTATGGATTCCTACACTAGTGGGATTAAGATGGAGTTAAAGAGCAGACTACATATTAGTAAATTAAATAATACAGATGGTGTTATTCCCCAGAATTAAGCATCAGAAACACAGGGAAGTTAGTGTTGCACTTCAAATGAAAACTTAATAAATGTAAATGCAGTTAAACCACTCGAAGAGCCTTAACTCTGCCTTATAGTGACACTATGAGGAAGAAAAGGGAAATTTTTTTTAGTAAATTAAATGTGTCTTCAATTTCACGTGCAAAATCTGCAATATTAGATGTGTTTGTCATAAACATCTGAGCTTTATCTTCCCCTACAGCAAGAGCAGGGATTGACAGCTTCCAGCTTTTTATTGCTGCTAGATTACAGACCTGACCCTTTCTCTCCTTCTGGGGACATTTTATAAAATCTTATTCACGGGAATAACTCTTCTTCCCAGTGCTAAGTCCTAATACTTGGCTCATGAACATTCAGCATGAAAACAGCTGCATTTATGGACTTAATGACAATACTTTTAAGGCATGTGATTTTCAACAGGAAATTACAGATAAGCAGCTAATGATGTCCCTGAAGAGACTGAAGAATATGATGTGGAGGCAAGGACTGGGAATGTGCCATAATGAAGGCGGGTTCACAACCAACTGTCTGCAGCTTTGTAACACAGGCTACCTTTCAAGATTATCTGGAGTCAAATAGCTGAAGGACCAGCTGACATGAAGGACCAGCATTAGCTCAGCAGGCTGTTAATGGCCAAGTTGTTCTTTTGAAGGGCAGTGACTTGTCATATCTAGTTGAATCAGTAGAGGTAAAGAGCTCTAGATTTTTTATTAAACTGATTAAAACTATGAAAACTGGCCAGCAGAAGCCAAGTGAAAAAATAGCTTTTGGTGCCAAGAACAAGAAGAACAATACACATCTTGCTAAATGCTGTGAGTGCTAGGGTTGTTCCTTTAGAGATTACAAGTATTTTGGTTCATATCTGTCAGCTAACCAGCCTTCCTCACACACCTTCTTATGAAGAAGTAACAGTGTTCTAGCACAGAGAAGTTATGACAGTCCAGATTGTCAAAACATTTCACATATGAAGAGCAGATGCAATGACAGACTGAAGTGCACAGGTGAACTGTCCACCAATCAACCCTCCAGTGAGATAATATACAGAAAGAGAGAGGTTGCTGTGGTGGATTAGAAAGATGCCTTCCTCTTTGGGCACACCACCCTCTACAGCTCCACTGACCCTTCATGAAAAGTCTCAGCAAGGTAGCAGTGTTCCACACACTCCAAGGCTTTACTTTCCTTAGGTAATGATTCAAACAGTATCACCTTTCCTTTGATGCATCCAGCTGCCATCTCTCTAGTTCCAATACTCTCAAACAAGGCGAGGCCTGTCCTTGGAAGACCTCCTGCAAAAACAGAGATGATGGTAAAAGCCAGGGAGTGGCCAATCAGTCACTCAGCAGCTTGCCCACCTCCTGTCCAGCTGACTCAGCACTCCAGCATTCAGAAGGGGTTATGAGAACAGAAGCACAGGCCGCTGGACTTTTAGAGACAGAGAGGCATTTTTATTGCCACCAAGAATTTCCACCCTGAAACTTCAGTTTGTATTAGATTTTAATCACAGTTATCATGGTCAGTTTTCATTTGTCTCAAAGCTACTTCTTCCCTCCTAGCCATAACAGCTGGAGCATATAGGTTCATTTCCCACCATGATCTGAGGCGTTTCAGATACTTGTCACCTAGCAGAACACCTTCATGGGCCAAGATCTGCTAGAGAGGAGCAAGGAAAAGCACTGAGATGTCACAGATTCTCACTTGTGACTTGTAATGCAGCCCTCGTTCCAGTGCATCGTTTAACAGCAGGCCTTGGAGATACCTTCAAGAGAACGTGATAGCTTGTACCTTTAGGAAGATGGGAGCAGCTAGGTGTCCCACAGAGATCAAATTTCAAGACACATATGCTGGCTGCTGCTTGCTGAAGTACATTCTTCCAAATTAGGAGGCCAGGTGCCATGTGTGCCTCGCTATTTGAAGTACACAGTGTATCTGCACATCCTTCAAGCAACCTTCAAGCAGTTCTGAATGCCAGAACCTTTCATCTTGCCTCTAAATGCCTTGGCAAAGTTGGTCTTCGTCTTTCTGAACCATGGTTCTCATGTGCAGATGGGGTTAATACAGGAAAGGACTATATTCATTAGTGCAAGGAAGAAAATGTGGTGCAATAGTAGTCAGGTAAAACGCTCCCTAAATCAAACACGAAGTAAGTGCAAGAACTATGACCTCAGAAAACAGGTAAGTATAGGTCAGGATTTGAGCAGCTGTCTCACATGGAAATGCAATAAACAACTGATGAAAGATGTGGGCACCATTTGTTAAGCAATATTGCCATCTTATTTTATTCATCTCAACAGTGAAAAGAACTAAACACAATGAAAGCTGAGTTTTAAAGAGGGGAAAAAAGAAAATACAGTTGTCAGCTGCCTCATTTTCAAAAACTATGTCTTTCTTTTCTAAATATGAGGACTTCTCATGTGCATTCATTAACCTTATCAAACTGTCTAGATGAAGGGAAGAGAATATGATGATTAGCTACTGAGTATGCTGAAATAGGAGTGAGAGTAAATTGTATGTGATCTGAAACGGGTTTTCAACATTTTGAGTTTCTAATTCCATTTTAATTTAACACATCAGAAATACAATTTGTCCCGCAAGCTATGGTTTCAGTAATATCAATCAGCCAGCCTCAGGGCATGTGTGATTACTGAAAGATGGGCATAACCTTTGGAAGATGGGAAGGTCTTTGTCTGCTTCTTGCAACTCTTCTGTGATATAATTATCTCTCTACAAGAGTATCTTTTGCTATTAGTAATATTTAGTAGTATTTTTGCAGAGTTCAGCAGAGAGAGTTCATGTAGAGAGAGTGTCACAGCCGCAGGCACAAATCAATTCAAGCAAAAATAGAAAATCAATGTTATTCTTAGCGCCTCAACAAAATAAAATTAATGGTGTATTAGAGATTACACAGATAATCAAGATCTCTGCCTGAGAAAAAGAATTTGGCTATTATCAGGGCAGTCACCAAGGTGACAATCCCATCATCAATTGGAATTTGTACCTGAGTCATCATGGAAAAACCTTCCTACTTCTCCAGTGGTGGAAGACTCCCCTAAACCTTGAATCATTCTTAGCAAAGTGATCACTGCTGAAAAGGGAGGACAATAAGAACTGTATTCAGTTTGTGCTATATGCTTTGGAGGAGGAGTAGGAGTCAGACAGATTGCAGGTATACTCTTCCTCAGGTCTGAAGCAGAATCAGTAAAGTTGGAAATAGTGCCAGAAGTTGAACTCTTAAATGAGAGGTGGACACTTTTTGCAAAAGTGTCCCTGGAATTCATCTCACCCAAGCACTTCAAAATGAAGTCTGGTAGCAAAACTCCCAAAGTTAACTGGCCACAGGCTCCATACTGGTACAGGTGTTATGTCTTGGTCTTTTTATTCATTGCATATTACTTTCACTGAAACTCTCAGCATTCAGCAGATCCTTCCGTAAGGACCAGCACTTGAACGTCTTCTGTTTTAGCTGAAGTGCCTACCATGGACAATGGAGTGCTGTGTTGGGGTCCTGAACTAGAAAGACCAAGATCTGAGGAAGCCGGTAAAGTCTTCTGTTTCTGTGAACTTTTGTTCCCTCAGGGCTCACACAAGGTCTCAAAGCCTAGAAGCAGAGCACTTTAACTAGTAAATATGTACATCTATGTCCTGTCATCCAGCAACCTTTCTCAGATAAATTGCATCTATTTCAAAGGCAGTTGAATTTCTTCTGTCCCACCTAAGCAGGTCATCTGTTGGTGCTGTCTGTTACCTGGAGTGGAGGTGACCACTGCTTCTTACCTACCTTGTCTTCCCACAGTTGTAATTATTTACCCTCTAGATACACTCCCCAATCACAGTGAGAGATGCAAAGGGTGAGTCAGCAACATAACTACTTCTTGGGAAAAAAAGTAATTGTCCTAGTCAGCAAATTAGCATCTAGAAAGGTTGGCTTCCCACCCAACCCCGGCCTTAATTCTATACACTCAAGTAATGCCAGTTCTGTGCACAACCTGTTTCTTTGGCGGCAGGTCACAAATGATACCCTTCTTTTGTCCTTCTTGATCTGGAATTAATCCTAGCTACATTCCCTGTAAAGATTCTTGAAGGAGACACTGCTCTGGAAGAAAATGGTACTAGGAGTCACAGACATGGTTTGCCCAAAACCAAGATGCTAGAAAATCCCCTGAGGACAGGGTTTTTCTATCATTTGAAGGCAGTCTGAGTAAGACAGACAAGCTATCTCAGAAACAGGCAGCACCTGCCCTCAGAATGCTACTTTCACTCTCTGTTAATCAGTAACTGACTTCTGAAGTCCAAGCAGGATTTCCACCTGGTTTTGCTTTAAGTAGTGCCAGGACTCTCAGCTCCAGCAAGCATTCACATTTCCCTTCTACAAGCTTTTTGCATTATTTTGGGGAGCATCTGTTGAATGGCCCGTGTGTGGCACAGTTCCTTCTTCCTGCACAAATCGAATTAAGACAGATCTCAAGGAAGTGTGATGTGTCATGAAAACTATATACACTAGGCCTGGGCTATATCACAAATGTTCCTCTCAGATCCTGAGATCAGACTGATGTTAGCAGTCTCTCTAGAAAGAGAGGAGGAACCAAAATTTGAACCCTGTCTTGTTTGTTAAGACCTGGAATTAATCATCTTTACCTTCTCTCCCCTAGATCTGGCAGACCCACAAAACTGGTAGTGCTTTCTCACATTAAGCCTTTTGCACATTCATATGGACTTGCAGCCAGCAGCAGGAGAGCTGTTAATGAGCAAATAATTAATTAAAGGCAGCAAATTAAAATCTACCAGTCTCCTGTGAAATTTGATCACTAAATATTGATAAAAGATGTGCACTAGGCCACCTAAGTGTCTAAAACTGCACTTCTAGCTGCAAGTTATTTCCTCTTGTCAGATGCAACCTAGAGAAGGTTTAGATTTTAAATAAATGCTGATTGTTATACTTGAATCTTTACGAATTAATAACTCTCTCCTCTCTCAAGAGAATCCCAGTCAGGATTGGAAGTCTAATTTGAGAAAATAAATCCATATTACAGTATATGTATTTTAAAAATTTTCAATAAAAGTGGGAAGAAAAGGTAAACATTTTGATGGAGCAGTTTCTCAGAGGAAAAAAAAGCATTTTTCACAATCTACTAGGAGAGGAAAGAGCTGACATGAAAAATTTCATCTAATTATTGCCTTGATTTAGCATATAGCCAGTCACATCCAATACATTTGATTTCAGAGGCATTTGAAAGGCCTAACAAACATCAGGAAATACCAGAAAGATAAACACAATTGTAGACTCAGGGCTAACAAACTTGTGTTTACAGTCTGAGGGACCATGACTAACTTTAATGCCATGTCACAGAAAGTGAACAAGGGGACAAATATGGTCCAGGCTTTTTGAGCTGGTATGATAACAACAGAAAGTTGTATCATGTCCCTTGTTATACTAGGAACTGTACAAACAGTACCATTAATTTAATGTCATATACTAAAAAAAAAAATCTAACAAAATGTTAGATGGTAGATTGCTGTTGGTAGATATGCAATAGAAAGCAATGGCCGTAGCAATGACTGAAGCTGGGATGCTCATGTGGTGTGGTGCTTGAGTCCTTGAAGGAGCAATGCACTGCCTGCAGTTCTGGAGCTGGACAGGCCTCACCCTGCTTCTGTGGAGACAAAGGGCCACTCTCTGTCACCATGTGCCCATCTGGTGTAGTTAGGCTAGAAAAGGATCTGTTGCCTTAAGGGTGCTATTAACACTTAAGTGTTAATTATTGTTGTTTGACTTAAATAAACAGCCCTGAGCAGTAACCATCAGGGGAATAAAGGTGAATGTTTTTAACATGAATGCAAAGAAATGGCCTATCATGTGTGTTGGAAAAAGGTATTGCAAACATCATTTACCTGCTTTTCTGGGCAGTAAGCCTCTCTTTAGTGCTCCAGACTTAGTGGTAGAAGACTTGTGACTCAGAAGGACAGAACTGACATATCATTTGGGAAAGGACAGAAGTTCTTAGTTACAGTCACACAGCTTCCTGTTCAGTATAGTCCAAACTAGATTGAACCATAGTACTATCACTAATGGCATTACTGCTGGATTATGGACCCTGTGCTCTGTCCCTCTCCAGCCTCCATTGACCTGTCTGATCGACCTTATGTTGAACTGTGGGTCTGGTCACTGGAACACCAGTACATTAGCACACCAGTTCTAAGTGTCCCCCGAAAATCCCTGTGTTTTCTAACCAAGCATGGTTAATTCAGCAGTCCTACAGTAAGCATTATCCTACAACATGTCTACATGAGCACATACAGTGTGACAGAACTGAAACACTATTTAATCATTTAGAGAGTCAGACACAGGCTATAACTTATCAGTAGACCTGCATAACAATAACTTCATTTTCATTCCTGTTCTTCATCCTTCAGAATTCCTTCTGCAAGAATTTGCCCGGTATAAATATTTACAGCTGAGTGTATTTCCTGAAACTAAGCCTTTGTAGTGGAAATGGTGTCAGAACTGTAACTCTAATGATGTAGCAGGCATCACTGTAATAGTCTTTCAAAACAAACTGAAATCTGAAAACTGTAAAAAAATGTAAAAAAATGTAATAATTATTGTCTCTATCCAAGTAGCCTGTACTTCTAGATAGATTTTCAATGCAGTCATCACATAAGGGTTACAGACACAGCTCTCATTAAGTACACATTTAGAAGAAAAGCTTTGAGAACTTGTTGTCATGCCGTCAGGGAACAAAATGTTATTTTCTAATTCCATGAGTAATGCAGTTTCTTCAACATGTTTTATTCTTTGACCCCCTTGATTTTTGTCCACAATGTCAGGGCTTTTGTGATTTATCAATTGCCGTGACACCCTCACATTCTGTTAAAAGCCTGGTCTGGCAGAGACAAGCATAGCTACATGGAATCAACCCAACTGGACAACAGCAGCTGTTTGGGGTTTGTTTTGTTCTGGTTTGTTTTTAATTATATTTTATTTCTAAGGCATGGCACCGTGGACAGGATTGGTTTGAAACTTTATCCCCTTAGTAAGGAGTGATTCAGGTTCAAAGTTACATCAAAATTCAGCAGGGGAAGAGATTCATGCCTTCATCCTAAGAGAGGTGAACTAAGTCACCTTCTGGAGCCCCACAGACAACTCTGAAAGGCACTTGCCTTTTCTAGAGAGCTGAAGTCTACCCTCACAATCTGAGGACATCCAAATGCACCTGGAGCTGCTGACTTAACAGAAGTGGCTGTGCCCACGTGGCCTGCTCTTCTGCAGTCAGGCACCTCCATTCACAAGGCACTCTGTTTCCACAAGAGGGAACACCTCCCTCCCTTCTTGCATCCTTCTCAGCATTGTAGGTATCAATATGCTTACATACTACAACTCACCTCTCATGTGCCTCCTCCAAATGGCATACACAGCACATACACACAAAACCCATTTCCTGCATACTTCTTTGTGGTGACAGGGAGTGAGGTTCCCTCAGGAGGTAGTGGATTAGTAGGTAAGATTGGCACTGGAGTTTTCCCAGCATATATGCACGACATGACTGTCTTGAGAAACAAATTTCTAATTACTTTCACAAGAGAGTAATTTAATTTTCCCATTGAAGTCCATTTAAGTATGAACCTGTAATCTAGGTTCAACACTCATGAAATTTAAAGATTTCTGCTATTCACAAATTACTGTGATACAGAAATATTGAAAAGAAGGACAGGAGCATTGTGACTGACTGACTCCCACTCTGAAATCATGACAGAGTTGGCTTTATGTAAGAGATTCCTCTGAAAGATAAGTGCCTAGCATGCTCTACAGCAAGACTTTCATCATCCCTCTACCACACCATCCCAGTACTCCACTATCTTTGCTGTAGAATGTTTTTCTCAGATCTAGGTTTCTCTTGTTGCAACTTAATCTGTTCTTCATAATTTTTAGGAAATCATAGTCTTTCAAATGGAATTCCTAACTGTGATTTTGGACAAGCTGTTTTGGCTAAATCCACTGAGGAACAATAGAAGACTTTGACTTTAGGATTGGTTAGTTATTCCATTTGGACTGGGTCAGGCATAATGGAGCAGAAGCTTTTGGATCAGAAAGCAGGAGACAATAACGTAAATAAGTGTCAGGTTTGTTTTACATTTGTAACAGTAGTTAGCTTCTGTTACAGGGGTTTGTTTGGGGGTACTTTACAATTTTAACTGTTGGTGATCAGACAGCCATGGCAGATGCATAACATACATAGAGAGAGCCTTAATTTTATTTTGCTTAATATGAATTAGGTTTTTAGTTATGCCTTTATGTCAAGTTGTGTTTGAACAGAAATTGAAATTAATTAGAAATCTACAAAAGAGCTTTTAAAAATATTATTTTATTTATATGGTCTATTTTAAGCCTGTTGAATGTACAAAGAGAAAAAAGTTAATCAGAACATGTTTTGAATCCTGAAATTGATTTTTTTAAACAAAATAAACACAACTAATAAGCAAATGGGTTCAATTGCCCAGTTGCAATCACCATGGCTTTCAAGATCTCAGATTGAGTTTCCATTTAAATTACCCAGTAAAAAAATATATTTTCCTGCTCTTTCTCCCAATCTCAAACAGTTTCCTCAACTCCTAGTAAGTCAGTCACTGAAATAAATTTGATAAAGAAAGGAAAACCTCAAGGACAGTCTTCCTGAAGTAAGTACATGGGTGTCAGGCTGAGTCTTCCTGCCTACACAAATATGGCCAGGTTTTTCACCAGAGCCTTTCACAGGCCAGCTTTAGCTTCTGTTTCGTCCCTGAAAATGCACAATAGAGATAAATCATTATAGCAAATGCTAGCAAAGTTAATTACCTCAGGTGTTCATTATAATACAAAATTTATTTTCAGTTAGTGGGTTTTCTGTATTTATATTCAGTATTTTTGTTTAAAATTCTAAGAAAAAATGAATTCACTTTGAGCTACAAAGCAATAGATTAGCCTGAGGAAGACAACAGAGACTTCTCTTCAGGCAAGAATACCTGTCCTTCTCTGCAGACATAGAGATTACACAGAGCAGCAGACCTTTTATCAGTCACAGTTATTTGTAAGTAGATGAGCTCTCCAAAAAAAGACAGAGGTCATTTTTCTGTTACCTTTGTTTTTCTCTGTAGTTATTATATCATCAAGTCACAATGTTTTTTTGGAAACACTCTAACTATCAGAATCAGAATCCACAAATTCACTACAAAATTCTCATCTTGGTTCACAGGTTTTCCTGTGGCCATGTTCCAGTGGAGTCTTTTCTCATTCCACTAACACCATCTATGTGTCTCTTTCAGGATGTCTTGATGTTTAACCAAGAGAAGCACAGCTGCTTTCAGTTTCCAAGTGACCTTGTAAGAACCATTAGCTAGTCACGCAAGAGAGAAGATAAAAGAGCATCTGAACAGCCTTAGGGTTTCTTGACACGGAATGCCAAAAATAGATCCACTTCTTTTTCTAAATACCTGCACTTCCAAACTTGTTAACACGACTCTGTATTTCAGGAAAAAAATCACCTTCAGCAACAAGACCCCTCTATATCCCCCCTTCCTTTAGCAACTCAGAGAAGGCGTTAGCTCCAGTAAGGTGCAAGATTTGGGTGCATAATCCTTACTGCATCATCTGCAAAGGATTCGTCTTCATGCCTACCACACCAACCCTGGATATGAGCCGTGTCTCCCCATGCAGAAATGGAACTGTTACCCAGCTGCACAGTTTGCCAGGTTTGCTGCTATCAAGATTGTCTGTCACTGTGGCATCAAAGCAGGATGTATTTCAATGCCATAAGCCTTTCAGCGCCAGTGATACCACTCAAGAGGAAAGGTCAGGTTCACTGAATCCTCCAACCCTCTGCGACACCTTTTCATTTCCTCTTGTAAATGTCCTGAGGGATAATAGGCTACTGAGACAAAACTTTCTTCAGTATTCTCCAACCTCAAAATTCCCCCAAAGCATGGAGCTACATTTATGATGTAGAAATGTCACGAGTTACTGCCCCCCACGCTGAATGCAGGTCATCCTAAGGTCCTTGCTAATAAGCAGTGTGGAAAAAAGTCCTCTTTTCCCACAATGCAGCCAGTGTGTAACCTTCATCTCACACTTCATCACCATCATGCATACATAGAATCATAAAATCATTTGGATGGAAAAGACCTTGAAGAACATCGAGTCCTACTGTAACCTGTCCACTACTAAACCATGTTTCTAAGCACCTGATCTACCTACCTTTTAAACATGACTCGACCACTTCCCTGGGCAGCCCTTTCCAATGCCTGATAACCTTTTCAGTGAAGAAAGTTTTCCTAATGCCCAATCTAACTCCACCTCAGTGCAACTTGAGGCCATTTCCTCTTGTCCTATCGCTTGTTACTTGGAAGAAGAGACTGACCTCCACCTATCTACAACCTCCTTTTAGGTAGTTGTAGAGAGCAATAAGGTGTCCACCTCAGCCTCCTCCAGGCTAATCAACCCCAGTTCCTTCAGCTGCTCCTTATATGGTTTCTGCTCCACATCCCTCACCAGCTTTGTTGCCCTTCTCTGGACATGTTCCAGCAAGTCAATGTCCTTCCTTTAGTAAGGGGTCCAAAAGTGAACACAGTATTCGAGGTGGAGCCTCACCAGTGCTGAGTACAGGGGAAGGATCACTTCATTACTGCTGCTGGCCGCACTATTCCTGATAAAAGCCAGGATGCTGTTGGCCTTCTTGGCCACCTGGGCACATTGCTGGCTCATGTTCAGTTGTCTGTCAACCAGTACACCCAGATCCCTCCCTGCCAAGCAGCTTTTCAGTCACTCATCCCCAAGCCTGTAGCGCTGCATGGGGTAGTTGTGACCCATGTGCAGGACCCAGCACTTGGCCTTGTTAAACCTCATACAATTGGCCACAGCCCATCAATCCAGCCTGTTCAGGTCCCTGTGTAGAGCCTTCCTACCCTCCAGCAGATCAACAATTCCACCCATCTTAGAGTCACTTGCAAACTTACTGAGGGTACATTCAATCCCCTCATCCAGGTTGTTGATAAAGATGTTAAACGGAACTGGCCCTAACACTGAGCCCTGGGGAACATCACTTGTGACTGGCCTCCAACTGCATTTAACTCCATTCACCACACTCTTCAGGCCTGGCCATCCAGCCAGCTTTTACCTAGCAAAGGGTATGCTGTCCAGGCCTTGGGAAGCCAATTTCTCCAGTAGAATGCAGTGGAAAACTGTGTCAAAGGCTTTACTGAAGTCAAGGTACATTACATACACAGCGTTCCCCTCATCCACTAATCAGGTCACCGTGTCACAGGAGGAGATCAGGTTAGTCAAGCTGGATCTGCCTTTCATAAACCCATTTTGACTAGGCCTGATCTTCTGGTTGTCTTGGATATGCTGCATGATGGCACTCAAGATGATCTACTCTATGACCCTTCCTGGCACCAAAATCAGACTCACAGGCCTGTAGTCCCCCGGATCCTCCCTTCGGCCCTTCTTTTAAATAGGAATCATATTTGCCAACCTCCAGCAACCTCCAAGTGGAACTTCCCATCCAACATAAAAAAATGGCCTGCAAACAAGCCTAGACTTAAATACAAAAGATAGTATGGCCTAGAATATTCTATGTGTATGCTGCTACAAGAGACAGCTTGTAATTTAGGGTCATCTCTCCCTAATATTTAGGATACAATTATTTTTCTAAAGCCACAGACATCCAGTGTCTGTTCTAGATAAAGTACAAACCTTCAGAACAAGAAAACATACAGTCAGGACCTAAGGAAACAGGAAATCAGATCATATCCTGGCAACAGAAATTGGTATCCCAATTGCTCTTGGGTTCAATTCAAAGGCAAAGTGTACATGCATATGAACATATACACACACATACACATAAATATAGGTTTGGAAATACATACAGGCTTATATTACAGGGATGATTAAGATGAAAATATAGATAGATACATAGATAGATAGAAAGATGGATAGATAGCTACATAAGTAGATAGACAGGCAAACACAAAGATACACAAGAACAACACACCACACACAAATTGCTTCCTCTTTGTAGAAGACACCACCTGAAAATCTAGAGTCTCACAGTTTGAGAGGATTGCTTTGAGCCTTCCTTTGCAATTCTCTTGGACTCTAAGCATCCAGGGATTTCTCTTCTCAAGGAAGATAGGGAGACAGAGTGCCACATCATCCTCAAAGAGCCAATACACTTCTCCCTTGTGTGGATGTGGGCAGTCCAGCTGACACCTCAGAAAAATACTTTTCTGTTTACTGTAATGCTGTAGGATTGATAAATCAAAATATATGGGAATCCTTTCTGACCAACTCTGAATTCTCCTAGATTACACTATAAAATAAAGAAAAAGAAGACAACAACATATTGAGCTACAAATTCTGATTTGTTTCAGTGGGAGTCAGAGGTTATCTGCAACAGTGACTTTTCCCATAAATAGAAAAATCTCCTTTAGTTCCACTACAGACAAGAATTTTAGCAGTTTCAAAGTATCACAGAGAGTTGTGCATAGCAAGTGTATTGAATTTCTGTGAAACAAACACCAGTTCGCTCCTATATTGTTAGTAATCAGTGCACCAGAGATTGACTTTACGGTTAAAAAGATAGAATGAAGAATCTCAAATCTATTTTTTCAACTGCAAGCAAAATCTTCAATACAGAGATGACAAATAAATGAGTACTTTTTCAAAAAAAATAAAAGCACTTGAGAGAAGGAATATATTTTTGTGAGGTTGTCAACAGTTTTCAGAAAGGGAAAGTAATGCTTTCTTCTTCAATTTCAGTCAAAGACACATTTGATTTTGAATTTCAAATCCCAAAAAACACTTTACAAGAGATTTAGGATGAATAAACATCTTGCAGGGTGCATTTAACATATAAGCCAGCTCTGACAGAGGTTCTTTGCACTTTGTTCTCCTTGCTGGCTCACATCCCTGTCAAGTAGCAATCTGCAAGCTCTTTCAGTAGTGTGAGAAATTCAGTGCTAGTGAATGCTTTTTAAAAGTTTACTAGATTTTTTAATTTTTCTTTTCAGCTTTAGAAACACAGAGAAGTTTCATGTGTTGACAAGTTTATCCTGACACCAGCTCACAATTCTTCCACAGGCACTAATAATGATAAACAAACTGGAAGCCCAATATATTTTCTGTATTATTTTATGTATTATACACTCTACTGATGATCTTTTAAAATTTCTTGTTAGAAAGTTAGTATGCATTTGAGGCTTTAAAAGTATGACATTTAAATAAAGGTCGTTACTTATCTTGGGAATCTTTATTTGCAAAATCACAGAAAGTGGTGTTTAGGCAACATTGCTCAGAGAAGAGTCTAACAGTATGAGTCTTATATCTATTCTCTATTCAAATTGAATCCAAATATTTCAGCAATTCTAAAATCAAATGCTCTAAACTCTGCATAAATAGAGTAAAATATTTTGACTCATTTCTCCCATTTGCTCAAGAATGGTATTTCACAACATTGACAATTCCCGCAGAATTAACTTTTACAGAAAATGTAGTCTGGGAGAGATTTCTAGAACTTTCCGGTCCTGCCTCTTTATTCAAAGCAGAGTGATCTGATTGCTTTCTATGACAGAGTGACCCATTTGGTTGATGCGGGGCAAGCGGTGAACAATGTCTACCTGTACTTCTCCAAGGTTTTCAACATGGCCCCCCACAGCCTCCTCCTTGAAACACTGCCAAACTACAACATAGATGAGTGGTCTGTTCAGTGGGTGGGGAGCTGGCTGATGGGCTGTACCCAGAGGGTGGTAGTAAATGGTTCATTCTCTGACTGGCAACTGGTCACAGATGGGGCCCTCAGGGATCAATATTGGGCCCAATGCTCTTTAACATCTTCATTAGTGGTCTGGATGTTGGGA